>NC_081437.1:20678523-20963523 GCF_949786415.1 Peromyscus eremicus
CATAAAGATTAAGAAAGAAGTGAACAGGAAGAAGGAAGGATGAATGAGTTTGAAGACAATCGTCAACCCTGTTGCATTTTTCTCATGTTACAAAGTAACCCTTGGAATGTACATCTATAAGCTTTGTATAAAGGATTGCTATGTTAGGGGCCTAGGAAGATGGCCCACTGGGTAAAAGCATGTGTCCAGATCTGGAACACATAGACAGAGAAAGACAAATCTGTATTCCCAGCTCTTCTACAGAGTAACAGAACTGACCTCTACCCCAATCATTCCATGCTCTGGCCATCCATCCTTCTAGGCCGTTAAGCCTGAGGCATGTATCACAGAGGCAAGCAAACAAAGGAGACCCTGCCTCAAGCAGGGTAAAAGGCAGTTCCTGAACATTGTCCTTTGATGTCCACACATGAGTACATCTGATAAGTTTTAGGCCTCTTGAAGGCCCCTTTGCCGAAACAGTAAACCGAATCAGGAAAAGCCCAGGTTTAATGTGTGAAGCATTCCCAGCGATTCCCTGGCCCCACAGAAAGGAGACTGGGACGGGAGACCAGAAAAACCACATGTCTGTTTTCGGGGGCTGCCGCTTATGTACCCTGTGGGGAGTGGTCTTGAGCCTCTCTGGGGAAGGAGCTGTGTTTGGTGGGCTTTGAAGGAGCAAGTTTGGGGAAAGAGATAGGGGAGAGGAGTTGAGGTGGATTTTCCCACCAGATTCTTTCTGAACATTCCAGACTCTTTGGGCATAGGGATGCCAGGGTGCCAGGGGTTGAGGTGGAGCTCCCACCCAAACAGCATGCATACTCTCTCTTTACTCTCATGCACACATCATGCACACACACAAAACACAGACACAGAACAACAAAAGTTTGCTTTTCTCCTTGTTAAAATGATGCAAATTATTTTTAAAACCATTAAAAGAAAAATTATCCACAATTTCACCAACCAAAAATAAGAACTAATGATTTCGTGGGTTGGTTTTTTTTTTTTTTTTTTAAATCACTCTTCATTTTGTGAGTTTAAACCATAGTGTTAAGAATGTACTCCACTCTAGAAAAATTTAAATGACCTTTTGATTTAATGCTACATAAACTTTAATAACCATCTTTGTTAGAGGTTGTCAAACAGCCCCTAGAGGTGCCACAGCTTATCACTTTTCTTTCAGGAAGCTAGTTTTTTGTTTGTTGCTTTGTTTTCCTTTAAGGATTGTGGCAAAAAAAAAAAAAAAAAACTTTTACATACATAGCAGGCTATTTTCCTAGTATGGATTTCAATAAGCGAAATTACTAGGTCAAAAGGTAGGGACATTTTAAAGGCTACCTGTATTTTCCTTCAGAGATTTGAAAAAAGAAAAGAGAAAGAAAAGCTCTCTCAGAACAATTTATATTCCCACTAGCTGTGTAGCAAAATGCTCTTACTGAACACTTGCCAGAACTAAGTGTGTGTGTGTGTGTGTGTGTGTGTGTGTATGTGTGTGTGTGTGTGTGTGCGTTTTAGGTAAAGAGAAATATGCTAGCTTATTTTAAATTGTTTTCCTTTGCTTGGTAGTGAGGCCAAAAAATTTTGCATGTTTACTAGCGCGCGCGTGTGCGCGCACATGTGTGCGTGCACGTGTGTGTGTGTGTGTGTGTGTGTGTGTGTAAAATTTCAGTTTATGTCACAGATATTTGTGACTACTAGTCTTCATCTTTTCCTAAATTATTTGGATTATATCAGAAGTAAAACTTATCCTATTTACACTATTCATTATGCTTGCAGTTTGAAAAACTTGTAATATTTTATATTTTACTTGGCCAAATTTTCTTCCCATTTCTTTTAATCATTCTTATTGATTTTAATCTTCTAAAACTTTGTCTCTCCTAAGGAAATATATCTTACCTTGCTACTGCAGTTGATTTTGAATCTTTTTCTTTTAGTAATTTTATTCTATTTGGTTTCATTGTGGACAGTAAGGTTCCAGATAAATTTTCCCCTCAATAGTTAACCATTTATTCCAGCAAAAATAACTGACTAGTTTTATCTTCCGAATGCACCTGAGAGACACCATGTGTTCAATTCTAAATTCTTATGTAGACTTACATGAGTTTCTAGAGTTCATATTCAGTACCACCGATATGTTTTGTGGTAGCACCACTTCTGGGAACTCAGACTTCATTCAATACCTAGTGTATGATAAAAGAAGTCACCCCCCCCGGGCCGGGCGGTGGTGGCGCACGCCTTTAATCCCAGCACTCGGGAGGCAGAGCCAGGCGGATCTCTGTGAGTTCGAGGCCAGCCTGGGCTACCAAGTGAGTTCCAGGAAAGGCGCAAAGCTACACAGAGAAACCCTGTCTCGAAAAACCAAAAAAAAAAAAAAAAAAAAAAAGAAGTCACCCCCTTTCATTTGATTTGAGCATTATTTTTAACTATCTGCTGTGGCAGAAGAATGTGAGGAGCAGTTTTTTAGTTACAAAGATAAATCCTCTTCATGATTTTGTTGGACAGATTTGTTTATACATACACACAAACCCAACATCCTTCAAGGATTCAACTTTTAAGCCTATGTCATGAGCAGAATTCTGTTCTTAAATACTGACCTTTAGATCACTTGGCAGTTTTCAGTCGCCCTTGAGTGTTTGGTGACAACCTTGAAATGTAATGAGTCATATTTTTTAAAATTTCAACTAATTGGTCACTAATGACAAGAGCTTTTGGGGGACTGTGTTGGACAAAGCATTAAAAAAGTCATTGAATTGAAGTCAATGATGGTTGGACAGGTGGACGGACTGATGGATGGATGGGTGATTATTGGAGATGGACCACTGAAGCAAGAGATCTGATCTCCCCAAACACAGTGGTGACTGTATATGTAAGGAAATACCTTATGTCAAGTCTAGTAATATCCATATATTGTATAGAGTAAGGGAAATAAATACTCACCGGTTATACTAGGTATTTTACAATAACTTTGTACATACTGTCTAATAGAGAAAAATGTGAAAGGAAGGAAGAGCCTTGCCTAGAGGTCACAAAGGTAAGGAGGGGTCGACCCAGATACAAATTCTTGTCTCTGGAGCTCCAGGCCTTTGCTATCACTTCAGCTCTCAGGCAGGGGCAGGTCTAATGTATAGGATTTTAAAGGAAAGATCATTGCTGTTGTTCCACCGACAACGTGTCAGAAACCACCCAGGCAATAAGGTTTTAGAAATGGAGTCCCACTAATGGTTATTTACCCTCGCAAAAGAAGCGTGAAGCTCATTTCTTCTTCTCTATTGCATGGGGTGGAAACCAGGACCACAAAGCCTCATGCCATAACGAAGGCTACTGGTGTGTGTTTCAGGATGAGAGGGTTTCATTAGGATAAATGTTGCATTTTTTTTCTTTCACAGTCCATGTCAATGGTAATTGCATAGACATTCCTCTCAAAGACTTGACCTGGCATCTAGTCTTAACAAGAGCAACCCTGCTTTAATCTACTTTCCACTCCGCCACTCTCCATCCCCACAAGATAGTCTAATTATGGCAGACGCAGGGTTGTGAACTATGGTTTACTTTTCTTTAAAAAAAATGACATTAACGTTGCTGTAATCATTCTTTAGCTGCATATATTAGAGATTCCTTCCCCAGAGCCCCCAAACACTTTGCAAATATGATCTCATTAACCCACACACCAACCCTCTGTGGTAGGTCAGCAGACTTGGCAGCATTTGGGAATTGAATTATGCAAAGAGAAAGTGGTCTTTTCAGAGCAGCCTGTTAGCTGGGGATGGGATCAAGATTCACACGGAGTCTTAGGACCATGCAGGGCCCTATATATCACCTGGCCCGACATTCTTATTAAACAAACAGGAAATTGAGGTGGAGAGGCACACTAAACTCTGAAGTTCTCAGCTATGGATATGGATATGTATTTTTATTACCTGAGAAGCCTTAAAAAATACCATTGTCTAGGTTTCGCCTCAGACCAATTTAATCAGAGTTCCTGAGTCCTATCATATCAATAGTTTTAAAGGCTTCTTAGGTGATTCTAATAAATAGCCAAGGTCAAATTTTGAATAGACCACAGCTGACCCAGGAAAAGAAGCCCATATATCCACCTCAGTATAGGGGGCACTCTGCAGCTTTACATAGCCATTCTCTATCATACAATGTGGTTTATGCCTCATGTTATTGATGTCCTATCCAGGCTGGCCTATTTCATATAGAAAATGATTTGGGGTGATTTCTTCACTTTATACTTGATTTCGCCAGCAAAGGAATCACAAAGAAGAGGCCATATAGCTAATCACATGCTAGCTACAGTCAGTCTAATCAGTTGGTGGGCTGACTTAGCCATTCCAGATGGCCTACTTGTTTTTCTAAGTGGGATCATTGCTTTGGTATAGGTGGCCTTCTTTATGTAGATTTGAGATAATATTTATTTTCTATCAGAAACTCGTGCTTAGAAGTATTAGCCCTATCAAAGAAGAAGTAAAATCGTTTCTGCTGGCATTGTAAGGATTAGAAAATCAGAAGTTCACCTTGGCATCCCTAGGAGGTACTCCATAAATGGTTGTGCTTATGAAGGTCCTATCACCCTGGGAGAGTGCCACATCGGAGACAGTGTCAGTGGGCATGAATATGCATTTTCATAGATGAACAGAGCCACTGTGCCAGTATAGAGCCTTCTGTAGACTTTGGAAAGCTTGGCTTTAATGAGCCTGGGAGGGAGAAAGACTTACCCTGCTAACCCTCTCACTCTTAGATACAAAGTGTCACTAGAGCAAGCAAGATTGGTTGAGGGGAAACATAACACAAAGAGCATGTCTAAACTTGGCTGTTTTCCCATCTGAGAAAGGAAACACTTACCTTTGAAGCTTTCTATCAGGTAGATCTATAATGGGTTTCTTGATCCTGTTTCTTAGCCCTCTAGGTTTTAAGCTATAGACCTCTGACTCTGTAATCTGGGGCCTTTACCATCTCTCAGTTCAATAGGTCTGTTTCTTTTGCTTCTGTTATTTTTTGTTAGTGAGTCATTCTTACTGAGGTCCTCTAAGTAACTCAGGTTGACTTTGAATACTCAACCCCATAGCTTTTGTTTGGGAGTTAGGCTTATGTCTGATTGCCTCTTTCCCTGCCTCATGAGTCCCTGAGTTCCAATACAACTGTGGAGTTCTTCTAGTCTTAGGAGTCCTGTTCCTGTTTCACACAAACCAGAAAAAAATGTGAAGGGAAACAAAGTGACTATCACTCCCAGACCCCCAGGGTAAGCTGTTGGGAATCTGTCTGGACTGTTCTAGTTAGACAGTAAGCCAGGCTCCTTCCATTGCTCATGAGTTGATTTGTACAACGGACAAATGAGCCTCTCACTTCCTGCCTCTCGTGACACATACCCCTTCTTGTGGAGAAACTTGTCCTAGCAGGTGTTGATTCTGTGTAGCCAGACCAGGACTCACCTTGGAGGCACTCAATGAGTTCATATGGATGGATGAGCTAAGACATCTCTGTTATCTGTCCCTAAAGATAGAACCCAGGTTAAAGATCAGACCAAGGGCAAAATCAGGCAGCTCCTTATCACTGGTAGTTGCGCCTCACTTTCAAGGAACCTTCTTGTCTTATTAGAAGTTTGTAATGTCTGCAGAAAATGATGGTGTATTTCCATTCCAATAACTATTCTTACATGCCCCACCTAACCATTATTTTCATATAATACACTCTCCCATGTGTGGTGTGAGTATTTGCATGTTTTTCTATGGATGCACATGGAGGCCCAAGGTTGATGTTGGGCATCTTCCTGGATGGCTTTTCTGCCTTATTCATTGAAGTATGATCTCTCAGTCAGACTCAGAGCTCCTTTATATGTCTGGTCTTGTTTGCCAGCTTGCTCTGGACATCCCCTGTCTCTGTCTTCCAAGGCTGGACTTACAGGCAGGCCACCAGCCCACCGGGCATTCATGTGGCTTTCTGGGGATTAGATCTCTGTCCTTTTGCTTATACAGCAAGTGCTTAATGGCTGAGTTATTTCCCCAGTCCCTTCTACCACACTTTTGATAGAGGCAGAAATTCTATATAGCTTTAATGTGATGTATATTTATGGAGGAGTGCCAGAGGTTCATTGGTGGCTGTGTCTCCGTTCTTAGGTCTCAGACATGGTGGGTCATCAAGTTCCATCTACTTCTCATCATCATTTCTTGCTCCAAACACCATTTAAACACTCTCTCTTACACACAGAGAGAAGAGGTCCTGCTATCCCTTTCCCATTATCTTCCTGGCCAATTCTTACTCATCTTTCAAAACCCAAACTGCACGTTAACTCATGTCTGGCTCTATACCTTTAGTGTGACCGTTTCTCCCATGGACCATCGATCCTGCTTTGAGCTCTCCAGAAGCTTTTGCACCCTTTCTTACCACACACCTCATGTTTGTAGTATGAGTACAGAAGGTGTTTTAACTCAAATATACAAAGTTCAGTGCAGACAAGGGCCTTCACCCTCTTGTACTCCTGAACAAATATCAAGTAATTTGAGACTGAGTCCTGATTAGCTAGTTCATCTTCGTATCTCCCAACTTGTATTTCACATTATATCTAGAACATACAAGTATGTGGAACAATGAATGTATTTCAGATGAATGAACCATCATTCAATGGATTCTTATGATGCCAACTTGTCTTATCCAAAAATCTTATTTGCTTGAGTTGGATTGAGCCATACATGGAACCTGGAGAAGAACTGGAAATTAGGAGACTTTTTGCCCCTGAATGGGCTTCTATCCCCTTTTAAAGGCTCCTAGAGAATCCACAGAGTATTTTTCTGTGTAGAGTCAAGATGCATTTAATTTTCACTTGGGCTGTGGACTTCTAACATGGAGACTCTACTGGGCCTGTGGGGCTTTTCACTGTGTGCTCTGGTTTCCCAGCTTAGTGTGCACACTCTAGTGCTTTATAAGTGTTTATAGAATGTATGTCCCGAGAGCAGTCTCTGCATCACTCAGGGAAGTCCTCTCACACCACGTCTTTTAACATGTTTTGGTCTAACATCAATCATTGTGGATGCTATTTCCTCTCTAGGAGAAGTTATTTGTTCAAGTGCCACTTTCCTACCTTTGGCCTGCCCTCAAAAAAAAAAAAAAAAAAAAGAAAAGAAAAGAAAAAATCCTGGATTTTGTGTGGATGCATTAGTTCAGTGGAACAAGGTTGTTTCCATTTTCACATTATTGGAAATGGCCACCCGTGTTGGCCATGAGTCATGGTTAGGGTTAGGGAGGGACCCTTGTCCTTTCAGGGTTCTGTATGTGGTACAGATAATGTCGAGGGGGGGGAGTGAAAGATTAAATGGGAGATGGGGGGTGGGGGAGAAACTAACCTACCTAACGAAAACGAATACGGAAGAGGAGTTCTCCAGGGGAAATACAAATCGGTGGCACTCATCATTAAAAAAGAGCATCAATCTTCCCCAGTCTCATTTCATTTCCATTGTGTGTGAGAGAGAAGGCACAAGAGAGAATGGTAATGGTGAATCACTTCTTAGAGCTACTTATACATGAGCCGTGACTAAGAAAGACCTTTAATTTCAACCTCGTGGATAGGGGAAGAAAATCTGTCAATTCTGAGCCATTTTCTCGGGAATGGATGAAATTCTTCGGAATCTTTCCCATGCTTTTTCCTATCAAGGGGCTAGGAGACGGTATTCAGAACCCACAGAGAAGGTGCTGAAGGGCAGCCTAGGTGGGGTCCGAGGCGGGAAGGTGTGCTTATGGCTTCAGCTCTTAGCACACTCATCTCCCCATGGCAGAATTGATTTCCAGCCCTGTCTGCTTTCTCTCTGGGTCACAGCCTTGAAGCCTGTCCAAATCTGGATGCTTTGCTTCTTGTTTTACACATTTTCCTAAGTCACATGCCCCCCCCCTCCCCAACCTGTATAACTCTCCTCTCTTAATGCAAGGCGGTGTGAAAGGTTACAGGCAAATGGAACTTTTGTAAATCTAATCATCTCTAGGATGTACTCTGGAGCTTCCTATTAACAGAAGCCTGGCTGAGCCTGGGCCGAAATGAAACCAACTCTGGCCATCCCGCTTCCATTCTAGTTTGTCCCCTCTGAAAGGTAATTTTTCTTTTAATCACCAATTTCCTTAAAGCTGACTTTTCTAAACAAAGACCAGGTGTCTGCAATTTGCAAGACAGCAGCACCCTCTGCCAGAATGCTGCTCCCTCCTCCCCCTCAGATCGGGAAGCAGCTGGGAAGGAATGTCCCCTGCCTGTTATCTAACTCAGCACAGCTACTCTGCCTGTAGAGCTGGGAGCGAGGCTGGCCAGGTAGCACTGAGCTATGGGATTAATTCCAGGCCAGATTCCACACCCAGCTTTCCCGATACCTAGAAGTCTCTCTTTGCCACACTGCCCTCCACCCCCAGAGGATCCATCCCATAGCCCACTGCTTCTTGGCAGTGATTCAGGGCCATTCGCCTTGTATTTCTGTGTCAGGAGCATGTTCCCAGCTGTGGATGGATGGAGATGCCATGATTCCAGCTTTCGCACAGCTCCTCTGGATGAACTTTGCCTTCTAGGAAGCACTGGATCTGTCACAGTTGGGAGGAGGACTTGGGAGACTGGGTAACATGGTGGAAAGCCTGAGATCTAAGTAGTTGATGGACTGAGCTTCTCTTCCCTACCTGTAAAACAGATGGATTAAGAATCACCTTAGAAAGATGTGGATATTAGAGAAGATGTGTACATGCCATGATAGACACTGAATGAATAGAAACTATAGGTGTGATTCATTACTAGTAACCATGTTGTTGTTTTCAAGTTCATTCTATGCCTATTATCCCTGCCCAACTTTTTCCGTTTGTGTGAGTTTGTCTAAACATATATACTCTCTCTGTCTCTCTGTCTCTGTCTCTGTCTCTGTCTCTGTCTCTCTCTCTCTGTGTGTGTGTGTGTGTGTGTGTGTGTGTGTGTGTGTATGTATCTGTCTATCTTCTAATCACTCTGTCTCTCTCTCTCTGCCACCTCCTCCCCAATTTAAGAATTACACATCTCAGGGCTAAAACAGTCCTTGGAGGCTCTGAGATACAGACCCTGTGTTGAGACTACACTATCCCAAGCCTAAGGATATTGACATCTAACACAGGCAGAACCAGAAGGGAGAAGTCCCGTGGGACCCTGGTAGATGGCTCTGTCTACCTTGTATAATATGACTCTCTGTCCCTGGGTGTGACCACATGAGAGACATTTTCCCCTAGGGAGCCTGCTAAGGACTGGGTGCTACAGTTCTGAGCCTCCCCAAAGGGTAGTGTTTTTACTCATCTTAAACACCCAGGAGCACTTTACACTCCAAAGCTCTTTGAGAAAATGTCTAAACCAGCTCATCTCCAGGGGCAGCACAAGTCAGTTGAGATTTCCAGTGGAATTCTCTTATTGTTTGGATCAGACTAGGGGTAGTTCGATTTTTTTCCCTCTACATAAAATAATCCTATAGTTGCTCAGCACAGCTCGTACAGCATGAATGGACACGAGTGAGGCTTTGATCTCATTTTTGTGTGTATGTGATTTCTCAGGAACAAATGGGCTTTTGTTGGGAGACAGGTTGACACCCGGCCTGCTTTTGGTTGGTCTGTGGTGAGTTGGGAGCCAGCTGCCGCTATGTTCTCTCTTCTTAGTCCTGTAGTAAAACTCTGACTTGACACATAATTGAGCATTGTTGTGTAGGCCCTTTCAATATTCCAGGCATTGAAGAGAGAGAGAAAATTGTGTTCCATCTAGAAGAATAGCACCCAAACGAATGTCAGGTGACAATTTAGCATAGTCGTGACTGATGGGATCCGTCACAAAGGAGAGAAGAACTATTGATTATGATGCCCATAAAAGAAAAGCGCATCCTCCAGAAGAACGACAGGGAAAAAATAGGGAGCCTGCAATGTAGCTAGCTACCTTTCAGTCACTGCCCTTGAGTGATAGGAAATGCCCAGCACTGGCTCTGATTTGTCTGAATCAGCCTAGAAATGGAGTCCAATACCTTGACCGTCAAAAGCAGAAGTGATGTTATAGACTCCCATGTTGAGTAATGTTAATGAATGGCCGAGTGGTTCACCCAACAGGAAATCCTCCGAGGCTGTGGTTGGCAGGCAGAGGGTAGAATGAGGACCAGGGGAGAGGAGCTCTCTGTGTGGTACGGAAAAGGGGAGATAATAGACAGAGGTGCGCAGGGTCTGACTCTAGGGGGTTGTCACATTGGAGCTTCTCGTTTCAGTGGGGTTACTCATTTAGTCCAAACTCAAACAGCTAGAAACTAGCCCTGCTTGATGACTGATGGGGAATTAGTTCCTGCCTTTCAGTTGGCTTTTTGACAGTGGTTGTGATAATGAGATGGGCCTCCCTGCCTAGAAGTTGGACAGATGCTAGGAATGAAGACAGGTGCATATGTTAGAGAAGATACTGCTGGAATTGGGGTGAGGGAATGCGCCCTAGAAGGTACAGGGAGAGAAGGTATGGGGGTCACTGGGACCATGAGGGTCAAAAGAAGGGAACGGAGATGAAAATGTTTTGTTCCTCTAGTGCCTGGAAACCTGGGCCTGCAGGGATCCTGGTGTTAGCCAGAAGGCAGATAAGCTTGGGAACCTTAGAGATGAAGTTGGGCTGAGTTTCATGAAGAAACTCCTCCCTGGTTCTTGAGGGCACAATTCCCCTTTCTCTTATCCTCTTACAGCTCCCTGACTTGAGTCCTTATCCAGTCTCAGAACAAGATGAGCCAGCTTGTGAGCTGACTTCCAAATTATGTTTGAAGCTTTAGCTCTTCATGTTTTAGGATATAGCAAAACCTAAAACCTGTGAAAAGCTGATGTTGCACTTAGAATTTTCTACTGTGGTCACTCATCCTCTCAGGTAAAGAAATGGAAAGAATGTCTCTAGGTAAGAGGAAAACTACAGGAGATGCAACAATCTGCTAACAGCTGTCAGTCCTATCATGCTTCTGACTTATTTTGTTTTTGACACTTGCCCTTAGTTAAGCTTCAGAAGTCTCTACCAAGGCCATCTGGTCAACCACTCATAGTCCCAAGGCTTCTTGGTAGAGAAGAAAACTCACCAAAGGTAATTTCAAAGACCCAAACTCACTAGGGAGATATATTTTGTGTAGTAACATGGGAATAAGGACAAGAAACAGGAAAGGGCTCATGAAAAATGTGGCTGGAAACATTTTCTTCCTTTGGTCCCAGTTATGTCATTTGCAGAACAGGAGGCATGGGAGTGGTGGACTTAATGATGATCTGAGATTTTTATGGTTCACAATCCCCGGGTCATAGGTTTGGGGGATGAGAGAGAAAAGGAACTCAGTGCAGCTCATCATTCATTGTAGTAGATATTCAGCGCCCTTTCTATGTAGGTGACATAACTTAATTTGCTTTGCATACTGTAATGATTTGATACTGCTCCTCAGATTGTCTGCATTTAGTACAGTGTGTCTAGAGGGTCAGTTAAGTGATTGCTGGCATGGATCTCCTCCCTAGTGGTGGGAACCTTGTATCTGACATGAAAAAGTCTGTAGGAAAGCAGCATGCTGAAGCTATGAAGAATCCTGGGAGAAGTCCAGCAAGTGGCTTCTGTTTGTCTCAGGAATATACCATCTGTACAAAAGTTAAAAAGTTGAGGTATCACTCTTGGGCATATACCCAAGGAATGCTCAACCACACCACAAGAGCACTTGTTCAGCTATGTTCATATCAGCATTGTTTGTAATAGCCAGAACATGGAAACAACCTAGATGTCCTTCAACTGAAGAATGGATAAACAAAATGTGGTACATATACACAATGGAATACTATTCAGCAGAGAAAAACAATGACATCATGAGGTTTGCAGACAAATGGATGGACCTAGAAAAAATCATCCTGAGTGAGGTATCCCAGACTCAGAAAGACAAACATGGTATGTACTCACTCATAACAGGATACTAGATGTGGAACAAGGATGACTGGACTGCTACTCACATCACCAGGGAGGCTACCTGGAAATCAGGACCCCAAGAAAGACACAGGGATCGCCCAATGACAGAGAGATGGAATGAGATCTACATGAACAGCCTGGACAGGAGTGGGGGTAGTGAAGGGCGAGCGAGGGTCGAGGGAAAGAGAGCTTGGGTGAGTGGGAGATTCCAGCTGGATCAACAACAGAGAGGGAGAACAAGGAATAGGAGACCATGGTAAATGAAGACCACATGAGAATAGGAAGAAACAAAGTGCTAGAGAGGCCCACAGAAATCCACAAATATACCCCCACAACAGACTCTTGGCAATGGTCGAGAGACAGTCCGAATTGACCTACTCTGGTGATGGGATGGCCAAATACCCTAATTGTCGTGCTAAAAACCTCATCCAACTACTGAGGGATCTGGATGCAGAGATCATGACTAGGCCCCAGGTGGATCTCTGGGAGTCCAATTCGCGAGAATGAGGAGGGTTTATATGAGAGAGAATTGTTGAGACCAAGGTCGGATAAAGCACAGGGACAAATAGCCAAACAAACGGAAACACATGAAATATGAACCAATGGCTGAGGGGTCACCAACTGGATCAGGCCCTCTGAGTGGGTGAGACAGTTGATTGGCCTGATCTGTTTGGGAGGCATCCAGGCACTGGCACTGGGTCCTGTGCTCATTGCATGAGTCGGCTGTTTGAAACCTGGGGCCTATGCAGGGTCGCTTGGCTCGGCCTGGGAGGAGGGGACTGGACCTACCTGGACTGAGTCCACCAGGTTGATCTCAGTCTGTGGGGAAGGCTTTGCCCTGGAGGAGATTGGAATGGGAGGCGGGCTGGGGGGAAGGTGAGGGGGGCGGGAGGGGGGAGAACAAGGGAATCTGTGCCTGTATGTAGAACTTAATTGTATTGCAAAATAAAAATTTAAAAAAAAAAAAAAGTTGAGGTATCGTTCATAGGGAGGATAATACTGGTAAGGAAGAGGACAGGATGGAAAATGAACCAATGTCTGCTGCTACTGCCCTGCCAGATGCTAGAAGTCACTCAGGTACAGTCTCAGAGTCAGTGAGTTTGTTTTAATGGGTATGTAATCTCCACCACCACCTCTTGAAATCCTTGGGATGAGTAACCGAACCACCATGGGCCCTTCATCTCTAGTTGCCTAGGAATGTGGGTGTACAAAAAAGGCTTGCTCTAAGGATGAGTGAAAGGTATGAGTGAAGCTCAAGATAGTTGCTTTTTCTTTTATTGGGATATTTAGTTTGCTGGGCATATTTTCGGTCAGTTCCTACAAAGTGTCTTCTTCAAACTATACTTCAGCAACCATGAAGTTATCTAAGAATATTTTGCTGAGTAAGGGAGAACTCAGACTTCCATATGATGAAAAGATTAGAACCCAGTCAACTAAGAGGATGCTGGATATATTTGGAGACACATTACCCACATCACCTTCTTTAACCAACACGGGCACTTTACTTTGGCATCTGCTCCTTAACACTCCCTGTACCATCTGTTCAGTGGAGGGTGCTGCTCAGATGTTTCTCCCTCAGGAGTTCAGAGATTGCCTTTCCTGACCTAGCTTCCTTCTGCACATTCCTGAGTCCATTTGGCCCTGTCATGTTGCAGTTAGGCCCAATCAATAGTCTTTTTAAAGAAACTTTGCCCTTTGAACACCAGCCCTAAGCATTTTGCATTCCTTGCCTGCTTGAAAAGTTCAGTTTTGTTCTATGTTCAGTTCTAAAAATATGTTAGTGAGTGGGAGGCCACTGTAGTTCAAAGCCATTCTTCTAGGTGAGGGTCTCCTGGCTTGACAGTAAGCTCTTTTGGGTGAATTCTTCGACACCTTCACCCTTTCAGGAAATGGACTAAAGTTAAAGATAGCATGTGGAAATGAGCATTCTGTCACCAGATACTCTAACTCCACAGATGACAGGAAAGCACTGTTTGACATACAAGGCAGCAACCAAGATCTGGAGTGTTGTTGAATGCCCAACTTGAAACGGCTGTGACATGTTTAAAACTTTTTTTTTTTTGTCTTTTCAAGACAAGTGTGTGTAGACAGTATTGACTGCAAGCCAATTGATAATCTTCATTCTGTGTTTTTGAGTGTGCATGTGGAGATACAAAGTCAATATCCATTGTCTTCAGGGCTGTGATGCTTGATCCACAATTGATGCTGGTTATTTGGTTCTCAGCATTCCTATGATCAAAGAGGGTTGTCCCAGAGCCCCATAAACTCAAGATGATTTTTGGATAGGAGTGAAATAATACACTTGTTCCCTTTACTTAGAATTGTCCCAAAGGCTAGCAAAGATCTAATCTGTTTCACTCTGTCCTTAGATCAAGCACAATGAGATACAGGCTGTTCAAGCACAAAGCTTTTTACACTCTGTTTATCTGATTCTTCTTCTAATTAAAGCTACCGTCTACACTTGATTGGTTTTTAAAGCCTAATATTTGGCAATTAAACCTTCTTTATTCTAACAATCGGGTGGCACTTCCCTGAATGCTTTACTACATGCTATGTCACCCACAGAACCAAATATGAACTTCTCTGTGACCAGGATCTCTCAAAATCATCACTCAGCCTAGAAGTGGGCCCCTGACATGGGTTTTGGGGGAATGAAGAGAAGTTCATGTCAAAGCAGGTATAATCTTTGTCCTCAGAACTACTCTCTGTACTCTCTCTTACCAACTGTTTATTCTTTGACCAGTTGCTAGGTATCTTGGTCCTTCTGTTTCCCAGAGATTCTAGAGTTAACAGTCCAGATGACCAATTCCTGCTGGTCATCTTTTATTTCACTTTCCCAAGAAAAGGTGATTAAGTTCTTTCAAATGCTGTAAGAAAGGAGGATGCTAAGCACATGGTGGCCATTTTTCCGAGAAAGGATTAGCATGCTTGCCTCTTCCTTATCATCTGTTCCTACTTCAGCACTCCTATGCACACTTACGCTCATGAGCAGGCAGGCACATGAGTCTTAGCATCTCAGGAACACACACAGTGCCACCACACTCTGTTGCCCTGTCTTCTCTGTGGTAGGAAAGCCTATGTCTCCAATGCTAGCATCTGAGCTGAAGTTTACTCCATGCCAACGGGCCCTTCCCAGGAGCCCAGTCTAGTTACACAAGTCATTCTTTATTTCTTTGTGTTTTTAGTCTTTTATCCTCACATATGAGTCCAGAGTGATGCTTAAGGAAGACTAAATCACTGCCACCAACCCCATCTGATTCACCCTGAGGTGATTAAGCCCTGCCACCTGCCACCAAGAACTGCAGTGCACATCCTAATGTGTTTGTCTCTTTCCTGGGCCAAGAATGCAAATGATTTAAGGGGTTTCTTCTAGACTTTTAATCCTTTGCTGAAGACACCCTCCGGGAGATGACTGGAGGTATTGAAGATCCGCTATAGTAATCAGGATATATTTGTAAGCCTTTTCAGTGATAATTCTTCCTAGGCCCAAGGTGTCCTTCTGAAACTTGGAGTATTTTCACATCAGTGTTTTACCAGGTGGAAGGCTGGTATGTGGGGATGGTACAGAAGGCAAGGAATGTCTAGGAATGATCTCTGAAGTGACTGTTGTGGAAACTTCTGGCCAAGCTGTTTGTAAGATGGGTAAGCTCATAGGGGTGGAGTATTGGCTGAATGGATGTATAGTCTCTCCCTAGTCACAGTATGGCTCAAGGGTCATGGCCCTGCATTGTGCAGGAACTCATCTCAGACCATAGCCTCGTCAAATGCTGTGTCAGAATCTGCCTTATTATTTTAACCATATCCCATTTGATCTGCAGATATGTTAAAGAAAAGAGACAGCCCATTATTTGAAGGCTGTTCTTTTGGTCATTGTTTCTTGCAAGCATAAAATCTTAGTTACTTTTCTATTGTTGTGACAAAACACCATGACCAAGGCAACTTATAAAACAAATGTTTAATGGGGCTTATGATTTCAGAGGGCTACAGTCCATGATGGCAGAGCAAAGGCATGGTATAGGAACAGCTGAGAACTCACATCTTGATCTATAAGCAGGAGGCTGAAAATGATGCAGAGATAACTGGAAAATGATAAAAATCTTTTGAAACCTCAAAGCCCACCCTCAGTGACACACCTCCTCCAACAAGGCCACACCTCCTAATCCTTCTCAAACAGTTCCACCATTAGGGACTAACTATTCAAACGTATAAACCTAGGGGGCCCATTCTCATTCAAACCACCACATATAGGGAACTGAGAAAATAACAACTTAAGGAAGGTAAACGAAGTCAGTTGGCAGGAGTTGGCACATGGGTTCCTGACTGCAGTCTTTGGACAGCAGAAAGACCAAGATATCCAGTAAGTGGCAAAAAATAGCTAGTTAGCATGAGAAGGTACAGAGAGGAGGTCTGAAATGGACAAAGATTCTACCTTCCTTGACATACACTTATTTCTCTACACACCAGCTGCCCCTAGACCACCTCTAGGCTGGATGATGATTTGAAGAGACCCTGATCACTATGAAGTTAATTCCTGGCTATTTCTATATGCTATATATAATTAAAGTTTTAAACAGTAAACTATAAAACAAGTATAAAAGTCTACTGACATCTTAATTCTCCCCCTGATGAGTAGTTTGGCCACATTTTGCCACAGCAAATGCAGTTGTTGAATGGGAGATATACTGTGCTGGTGCCTTCCTTGGAGATTGAGGAGACACATTTTTGAGAACAGACAAAGGTGCCAAGGTTCCCTCCTTCTTGCAAAGGCACCATGGCCATGTCCCAGTTCCAAGCAAGCTGTAGGTAGACTGGGACCAAAAGCCTCTCAATTTGGACCCTACTCAAGAAATACTACTCATTTCATTGCAGGGTCTTCCTCTGTGTAGCTGATGCTCATGAAGATATCTCTTGCTTTCAGATCTTGACCTAATTGAAGGCCCTATTGTTTAAAATAATATTTTAAATTAGGTTTTGAAAATTTCATTCATGTATGCAATGTCTCTCGATCATATCTGGCTCCCCCTCCCCTCTCCAATTCTCTCCAAGATCTCACAATGCATCTCCTTTCAAATTCATGTTCTCTTTTTAAAATTTAGATTATTATCATCATTTTAAAACTACTGAGTCTAGTAGTGATGCTCATATGCTCCTGGGTGTGGGGACGTTCAGTGGGGCACAGGCAATCTACCAAAGAAAACCTGGTCAAAAGAAAGGGACTCTCCTACACCAACTTCCAGAAGCTCCTCAGCTAGCGCTGAAATCTTGGTGGCCCCTCCCTCATCCATAATGGAATTTTTACCTTTTATCTGTTTTGTTTTGAGATAAGCTCTCATGATGTAACTCTGGCTGTTGTAGAACTCACTGTGTTCTGGCCTCAACTCACAGAATCCACCTACCTCTGCCTCCTAAGTGCTGGATTAAAGGCATGCACCGCAATGCCTGGCTCCATAATAGAACTTTTAAACTGCTTGGCCTTGTGCATTCATGACTGTAACAGCCACGCCATGTCCAGAAGACAGCATCGCAAGCCTCCTCCCCATCCTCTAGCCAGCAGCTCTCAACCTGTGGGTTGCAGGCTCTTTGCTGGTTGAATGACCTTTCCACAGGGTCGCATATCAGATAGCCTGCATACCAGATATTTACATTTACGATTCATAACAGTAGCAAAATTACAGTTGTGAAGTTGAAGTGAAATAATATTATGGCTAGGGAACTGAGGAACCCCACAACATGAAGAACTGTTTAAAGGGTCGCAGCCTTAGGAATATTGAGAATCACTGCTCTAGCTCTTACACCCTTTCTTTTCTTTCTTTCTCAATGTTTCCTGGGCCTTGTGGGGAAAGGGTTGATATAGATGTCCTATTGAGGCTGAACACTCTCAGTTCTGAGCACTTGGAACAGTTAAGAGTCTCTGCATTAACCACCACCTATCACAATAAGAAGCATCTCTGACCAAGGCTGAAGGCAGCACAAATCTATGCTATAAATATTTAGAAGGCAATTTGACAACATGACTGTTTAGCAAGTGACAACAGTAGGTCCCCCTAGAACCTGCTTGGAGTCTGACTACATCTTGGTCTCTGGGAACTGGTGGCAAACAGTCCTGACTCTGGTTTGGTGAAACCAGCCCACTCTCTTGGTTGTTAAAGAGTTACAGAGGCCAACTGGCTCCCTGACCATGCCCAGAAGGTCAGAGTAGCTAAGACAGGAAGGGAGACTTCATCTTCCCAAAGGCCATTCTCAGCCTACCACCTACTGCTGTTTCCTATGTAACAACAGGTCAGGGTTGGGACTGTAAGAAATGAGCAAAGGGTTTAAGAAGCGTAGCTGGATTTGACTTTGAAATCAATTTTTAATGAACACCTTTCTCATCCATGTTTAAAGAACTAGCTTAGTCATAACCAAGTGTCGCTGGCAGAGAGCCCTCTTTTCTGAGCCAGTCTCTCTTAAAATTCTATTGCCTTTTAAAAGCGTAGGTCCAGCTATCTGTTAGAGTTATGGATGTCGTGTGCTTTGAGGAGGGTCTTTGTGCTGTGCTTAATGGTGCAGGTGATCAACACACATCAGATTCAGTGAAGGACTTACGATGCCATCAATAGTGGGATCACTACTACGAAAGTAAAAAATAGAAAATGTCCCTTCACCACTGCCTTGCTACCCTAGGAGACCTGAGAGTCCCCTGAGTCACCACAGATGACTCTGAAGATGACCAAGAATTTATGTAACATCCTGTGATTACAAGCACCCTCCCCCCACTTTGCAGTAACTTTTTATGTTTCTCTTTTAAGTGCAATGCTTCTCTCTCTCTCTCTCTCTCTCTCTCTCTCTCTCTCTCTCTCTCTCTCTGTGTGTGTGTGTGTGTGTGTGCGCGCACACACTTCTTTTCTTTCTTTTTTTGTGTGTGTCTGTGCATGAATGTTTGTGCCGTTATATTGTGTGTGCATGCAAATGTATGTGAATGTGTATGTGTGCACATGTGTAAGCCAGACAGAAATCAACCATGAGTGTCTTTCTTCAGGCTCTACCTGCCTTAGTATTTTTAATATACATTATTTATATCAGTGGTTCTCAACCTTCCTAGTGCTGTGACCCTTTAATACAGTTCCTTATGTTGTGGCCCCAAACATAAAATTATTTCATTGCTGCATTATACCTGTAATGTTGCTTCTGATATGAGTTGTAATGTAAATATCTGATGTGCAGGGTATCTGATATCGACCCAAAAAGGAGTCACCGCCCCACAGGTTGAGAAACAAAGATTCATAATTTTATGTAGTTGTTTTGCCTGCATGTTTGTATATGAACCATGTGGTGTACTTCATGCCCATGGAGGCCAGAAGAGGATGCCGGGTAATCTGGAACTGGAGTTAAAGGCGCTTGTTAGTCACCATGTGGGTGCTGGGAACAGAACCTAGGCCTTCTGCCAGAGTGGCCTTAGTTGCAGTGCTCTTAATTGCAGAACCATCTCTCCAGCTCCCTCTAACACCTTGTTCTTCAAGACAAGCTTTCACAATGGCATAGGACTTGCCAAAGAGGCTAGGCTAGTGGATCCCCATGTCTGCTTCCCCAGCACTGAGATTACAAGCTCACTGCTGGGCTTGGCTTTCATACATGGGTCCTGGGGCTTGAACTCAGGTCCTCATGCTTCCATAGCAACCACTTTACCAAACGAACTATCTTTCCAGCTCCTTCCTCCTTTAAAAAAAATCAAACTACAACATTTGCTACTTTTAATATGCTTTAAGCGATTCCTGCCCACCCTGTCTCCCTACTCAGCAAGTGCTTTACTTAAATTAACTTGCCTGTGCTTACAGTGGGCTCTGAAGAGCTGCTATTATTGCCAGATCTTACAGATGAAGGAAATTTTACCAAGGTCACCCAGTTGGTCAGTGGAGAATCAAAAAACCAAACCAGAAATTAAGAATGATTTTGCAGGGGAACAGTCTTCCATCTATGAAGAGAAAGTCTGAGATGTGGCTTCTCAGTCTTCTGTGACATGCACTCACTTAGCATGTGTTTCTTCTCCTGGTGCCATGGCTCTCTCCAACGCTTTTGCTCAGCACACTTGTTTTCCTTCAGGCCAAGTGTTTAGGTCAGAGAAATAGTCAGCCTGAGTTAACTATTAGCGAGTCTTTCAAGTTAGTTAGTGGTTTATGCTTTACTAAGAGTTAATACAGTCTTGTGACAGCAGAGAACACTCAGTGATTAAAAGAACCCTGTGCTCTTGCAGAGGACCAAAATTTGGTTCCTAGCACCTACATTGGGTACCTCACAACTGTCCGTAATTCCAGCTCCAGGGGTTCCAGCAGTTTCTCCAGGACCCTTCATTGAGGTGAAGGTTGGGCACCTTCCTTCATGTGCCTACCCACACACAATCTCATAATTTAAAAATAACAAAAACTAACAAAGGAAAAGTTCCTAAATTAACAAAGTCCTGTGAGTTGGGAGTTTAACAGCTCTCTTATCCAAACTCCGTTTAACTTTGGATTCCTTTCATAAACTTCCACAAAATATCATTTATTTTGGTTTATCGCTCCATCAGCCAAGCTTGTTTTTCATACTTCGAATGACAAAATCAGAGAGGTTAAAAACAACAGCATGGAAATAAAAGGGGATTGTCAGAGTAAAGGAAGAGGATCAGTGGAGGGAGGAAAAGGCAAATATGGCCAGAATGTGTTTTGTTCATGTGTGAAATGGTTACAGTGAAACCCATTACACTGTATCGTTAATGTTCCCTTAAATAATTTTAATTTCTACTTTATTCCAAATCTGGTTTTCTTGTCTCCATTTTTTTCTTCTTTTACAATCTATTTGTCTGGTAGACAGGAGCACTCAGGTTAATTACATCTAGAAATCTTTTTTCCCAGTTATAAAATGATTAACTATATAACTTTAAATCAAATCATCCTCAAACTCAAATTTCAAACATCTTTTCAGCAGATCTTTGGTGAAGTTTGTTTCAGTTGCCAGTTTTTCTAGGGAGCAAGATTATGTCATCCATTTTCCAAAAGAGGCCATATGTACATAACAGATCTCATTTAATTATGGGCTTCAGTTTTCATCCTTGTCCAGTCCACAGGGCAGTATCTTCTGCATTCTCTTGGAAGGAATTTCTCAGAGTCATGGCGTTCTATTTTTACCTCTTAGGCCCACTCCAGAGTCGAAATGTCAGCACTTTGTGGAAAGAGAGCTAGGCTGGCAGCCAAAACAACGGAGTGATTCCTGGTTTTGACTCTGCCCTGGGACCTTGGTCAGGCATTAACCTTTGGGAATCCTGGTTTCAGCCTCGGGAAAATGGGCATCCTGCCATCTGCCCTTGGCTCGAACAGGCAATGTGTGGCAGAGCATTTAGCATGTAGTGAGATAGTATAAGGATATACACATTGCTAGGATAGTTATCAAACCTCCAACCTCCCAAACCTCAACCCCAGAGTTGATTGTTGTTTATCCCCAGATACAGGTATCAACTGAAAGGAGACGGTCTGAGAGGAGTTGAGATGAAGTTACCTCAGAGCTAAGCATTCTTGTCAGTCAGAAATATGTCAGTCTGGGAGTTTCAAAGCAACAGGGGGCAGAGAGTGAGCTGACAGTCATTTGTACATGTTTAATGAACATTAATGAAGCATCCTGTTTGTAAGCAGCACCAAAGATAGTACAATGTAAATCCGACTGCTATTTCTGGATGCGGTTGGCAGCATCAAGAGGTGAACTGTTCAGCCACCACTGGTCCTTGCCTCCAGTGGCTCTGAGCAGTGGCAGATGCCTTATTTTGATCTTTCAGAAATGCTATTGTCATTTGGAATAGCTCTTGATTGTGTAATAGCCTATGAAGTTACATTCTCAAGGTGTGTGTGTGTGTGTGTGTGTGTGTGTGTGTGTGTGTCTCCACATGTGCAGGTGTGCTTGCCAGCAAGTGCACGTGTGCCTCCCAGAGATTGATGTTGGCTGTCTATCACTCCTTACCTTATTTTTTGAGACAGAGTCTCTCCCTGAGCCAGGAGCTCACTGGTTTGGCTAAACTGGCTAGCTAGCCAGCTTGCCTCTGGGATAAGTCTCTCTGCACCCTCAAGTGTACCTGCCTTTCACAGGGGTGCTGGGGATTTGAACACGAGTCCTCATGCTCTTACAGCAAGCACTGTACTCACCGAGTCGCTGCCCCAGCTCCATCCTGAAGTTTCTGTAAGACTGGCGTCAGCAAGCAGTCCTCCCGTGGAAGGTGGTGTCAGGGTCCTCCCCTTTCCTATGCTCCCTTCACAATCCTAAATCCATCTCCTCTCTCACTGGAGTCTCATTTCTGTGATGCTTTTTGAAAGGAACAGGATTCCATGAGAAAACTCGTCTGAAAATGCTGATAGTGCTTAATGCAATAAAAAATTCCGGCTGTCATTTCTATCATCCATCTCAGTGGATGGATGTTCCCCCGTATTTCTCTGAAAAACAGTGAATTTCTCAGTTAAGAATTTCTGGTTTTATACTAAAGAAGTCTCTCATCATGGGAGTCCATGAATACGTGTGGCCCTCTGTGGTTATCAGTCCAGTTGCCTCTGAGGGACACCTACTGAAGATGCTGAATGTGATGTATAACTGAGAGTGTCCTGAATGGGAGAGACTTTCTCTTCCTAGCCAGCAGAGAATAAAGAGGCGTGCATAGGAGTCACATCCCAGAACACGGGCTCCTGGGATGTTGTTTTGGCCAGTTTTGTTTGTAGTCAATATTTTTTCATTCTTCACTCTGAGCAATAGCTGTAGGTACATTGCAGTGCTGATAAATGTCTAGCCTTGGTCTCTGAAAAGAAAAATGTAGCTATGCGTTTACCACGCGTTATAAAAGACATACACTGTGCCATTTATAAGGCGGCAAAATACTCCTGTCTTGAAATTTCCAATTGTTTCTTTACAGAATGCTTTTGTTGATTTTTACCAACTTTTATTTGTATTCATTGCTAACATATGGTTATAATTAGCAAATGAGTCGATCTGACATTTTGTTTATAGTAACAAGCAAGACAAAAGCAAAACAGCGTAGATGCATGCAAGAACTCCAGCACATCAGGAACTTCATTTCCCTGGAGTTCGGAGAAAGCAATGTTTCCCTTGAATCTTACACGTCCTCACCTTGTATTGTACCAGCCCTCTGCCTTAGCATGAGAAGGGTGGGAAAGCATAATTACTCCCTGTGAGGGGAAAAGACAGAAAACTGAGACTCACTTCTTTACCTGGACTATTCCATCTCAGTGTATAGCTGCCCATAGTTGGGTTTGGGGGTTTTTTGTTTGTTTGTTTGTTCTTGGAGACAGAGTTTCTCTGTGTTACCACCCTGGCTATCCTGGAACTTGCTTTTTAGACCAGGCTGGCCTTGGACTCACAGAAATCCACCTGTCTCTGCCTCCCAAGTGCTGGGATTCAAAGGTGTGTGCCACCACACCCAGCCCATAGTTTAAAAAGGGCCAATAGGTGCAAAAATTGCTGCAAAAACCAGTAGTTCACCGCCCTTGTTCTCCATTGCCCCTTACCATAGAATAGAGAGTCCACTTCTAATTCTTGTAGTTGACTTCGGAGGCACAGATCTCCAGCTCTGTTGCTGTTTCTTGATGTAGGGCCTTGAACACCATTTGTGACTTCTATGGCAGGTGAAGAAGAATTTCTCTCATGCTCCACCGCCCCCAACCTTACACACTTGCTAAGCCATGCTTTTCTCTGCCCTCCGCTCCTCTAATAGAATTACAGTCTAATTTTGTTGAAATCAATATTCAGGGTTTATATTAGACAGCAATGCAGATGAGATTCCTGGCTAAGCCTTCACACTTTTCCCTCCATACAAAATCTTTTATTTTCTCCGGAGATTTGGTTTTGTTTTGTTTTGTTGTTGTTGTTTTGTTTTATATTTACATTTAGATTGCATTATATCCTTTTATATTAGCTAAGTTTCCTCTGAATTTATCACCGTTTCTGCCACCAACTCCCTGCCAGTCTTTTGAATCTTCTCTGTGCATCAGAGGCCTCTGCTCTCTCTCTAGTCTCATGTTCAGACTCTCTCCTGAGCCTGCTGCCTGCTCTAGACTGACCAGTTACCCTCTGGCACCCTGCCCCTCCTCCCTTCAGCATCAGCCCAGGAAACCCATGTCTCACTTCTGAAAAGACTTCTCTCTTTAGTGTCATATAGACGTTGGAAAAACATATTCTCGGCTTTCCTAGAAAGGAAACAGGAAAGAAAACACCGGACACCATGCATAGCTGATCATGCCATTATTTGGTCTTCCTAACAACACCATCAACGTCATTGGATCTAGAATTCTAGGTTGGCAGTCATTTCTCCTCAGGTGTTTGAGGAGTTCACTCCAAGGTGTTCTTTCTGGCTTCTGGAATTGCTCTTGAGAAGGTCAGTCCAGTTTCACAGTCCTCGGAATAGGGTCTGTTTGCTTATTTGCTTGTTTATTTTTTGCACTGAGGATTGAACCCAGAGCCTTGTACTTGCTAAGCACACTCTCTACCCTAGAGTTACACCCCTAGCCCTGGAAGCTTGTTTGTGTCTTTGTTCCCCGTGTTTTTAAAATTTCATGACACTGTATCTTCGTTTCATTTCATTTATGTTGCTGTGTGGATCTGCCTCCTCTGGGGAGGGGAGCAGGGACTCACTATGTAGCTCTGGCTAGACTATATCTTATTACATAGACCAGGCTAACCTCAAACTCTCAGTAATCCTTCCTATTTTTCAAGTGCTAGGATTACAAGCCTGAGCCACTAAGCCTGGATGTGTAAACCACTTGAATCTTGAAATTCCAGTCTTCCAGTTTAGAGATGTTTCCTTGAGTTATTTTGTTTCTTTCTCTCTATGTGTGAGAGGGAGTGATGGAGGGGAGGAGGGAGGGAAGGAAGGAAGGATGGGAGGGAGGGAGGGAGGGAGGTAGGAAGGAAGGAAGGAAAGAGGAGAGAGAAGAGGGAAGGAGGAAGGGAGGAGCAAGGGAGGGGAGGAGGGAGAGAGGAAGAAAGGGAGAGAGGGAGGGAGAGAGAGAGGAGATTGATGTTGGATTTCTGAAACTCCTAGGATTTTTGTGGCATGCATCTTGGATCGGCTGTGTGTTTTTCTTATCTTTTCTGGCCTGCTTTCTGTCTCTTTATCTTATACCCTCTGTTGACTCTCCCCATTTCTACTGTAATACTCTTAATTTCACCAGCTCCATTTTGCTAACTTAAGGTGGTTCTTCCTATTATCTGGTTCTTGTTTTCATAAATGCAATGCACCTTCTTTTATGTCTCTCCGGATATTAAATATATTCTGAATATAAAATACTTCCCGCACACGATTCCTCTTAGGTTGTTTCTATCCTGTTGGTATGATTTGATTTCCATCTTTTCTGTTAGAGGTTTTCCTTGGGTATCATTGAACTGTAGATGTTGCTGTTAGAGTTGGATCATAAAGCTGTTTGTAAGCTCTAAGTTTACCAATGGGGACTGCCATATGTGGGCTTCACCGTAGGGGATGGTGGGGCTATTTTAATCGAAAGCCTTTATAGCAGTATCTTTATTTTTTTCCCCTCTGGAATGATCCAAACACCCTAGACAATTCTCCCAGCTTCCCACTCTTAGAGGTGCAGGCCTGGTGGCTGTGTTTCAGAAATTCAATAGGGAAGGCATGCTGGCATTTGGAATACAAATGCTCCCTCCTTCTCCCTGCATGTGGTACATGCCCTCCTCCTCTGGCTGTGCCTGGTGTCCAGACCAAGGCATCTCTGCTTCTCTCACTCCAGCAAGGAGACAAACCTCTTCTCTGCTACGAGGAGTGGAGAGGAGTTGCTTGGAGCCAATGCATGCTCAAGCCTCCTTGGCCTGGTTCCATGTCCCTCCCACTCTCTAGGTGGCTACACAGTCAATTCCTCACCCATGTCAAGGGTTCTTGGGAAATGGGGCTGCTTCTCGGCCTCTAAAATGTTGATGCTGTGTGTAGCTTTCTGAGGTCGGTTAAATCAGTGGTTAGTTACCTAGCCATTCACGGCTGCCCAGTTTCCAAAATGTGGCTGCTGCTTCTGCTTCTCATTCTCTTTTGTCCTTGTGTGTTATTGCCCCGTCGCCTCCCTCAACATCTCAGTACACATTGGTTTCATGGCAGCTCTTTTATGTGTTACGGTTCATTGTAAATCTGTCTGATCTCTCTCTGGAGAGCGAGCTTCTCAGAAGGAAGGCTTGCATCCCACAGATTCAAGTGTCCTCAGTGTGTCTCTGGGAGACACTGTTGAAGTCTAACTACTCTGAAGCCTGTTGGGTGGCCTGAAGACCCACGGCTTGGCAGGAGCTTGGCTGGAGGATTCTAGTTTGTGCCTTCTCATAGGCCCATCTGCCCTCCATGTGTCAGGGAAAACAGTGCTAAGGGCCAGTGCAGGGGCCTGGGAAGGTCTGAATTTGTGCCAAGGAACATTGACTGACTGATAGGTTTCAGATAGGCCATAACAAACTCATGGTTGGAACTGTAGGGTGTCCAGAGCTGCTGCTTTTGTTGTTGGCTGTCTTAGTGAGGGTTCCCATTTCTGTGGTGCAACACCAGGAACAAAAGCAACCTGAGGAGGAAAGGGTTTATTTTGCTTACATTTTCCCATCACTGTTTATCATAGCAGGAAGTCAAGGCAGGAACTCAAACAGGGCTGGAATCCAGAGGCAGGAGCTGTTGCAGAGGCCATGGAGGAGTGCTGCTTACTGACTTGCTCCTCACAGTTTTCTCAACCTACTTTCTTATAAAACCCAGGACCACCTGCCCAGGAATGGCACCACTCACAAAATGCTGGTCCCTCCCACACCAAATCAGGCTTGCTTACAGCCCAATCTCATGGAAGCATTTTTTTTTTTTCCCCAATGGAGGTTCCCTCCTCTCAGATGACTCTAGCTTGTGTCAAGTTGACATAAAACTAACCAGCACATTGGCCTTTTTCTGTTTGAGACAGGATCATGTAATCTTGACACTCCTGATTTTCAAGCCTACATTTCCAAAGCAGGACTTATGGTTGTGCCCCACCATGCCCAGCTAGTTATGACTTTTGATACCTCAGTGGTTAAAGAAAGAAGCGATAGCTTTTATGACAAGTGTCCATTACTCTGCTATTATTAACAAAAAGATATGGAAGGAGAGAGAAGAAAGCCTAGAAGCACACATCCCCCTTTTCTAGAGCCTGGTGGGAAAAGGAAGGACTAAGGTAAGGACAGAGAACAAGAACCTCCAGCTTTCTTCTGTGTCCTGCCTTGTCCTCCTTCATGGAAAATACTGTTTTCCCATCATAAAAGTCATCCATGTTCTTGGGAAACTGAGAAATAAGCAGATATATAAAGAAAACCAAATTTGGTGATAGTCCCACCTTTAACTAGTTTGTTATCATATATTTGTGCATATACACACAGGACTAATTAATGACATTTGAATATGGTTGACTACCTCTTCAAATTCCTTAGACACTGGGTGACTTTACTGTTACTTTGTTAGGTCTTGCACATTTAAAATTTTAATTGGTATTAAAAAGTGTCTCTATGTATCTGTTTGACTTTTTATGTATCTTTCCCATCAGTTAATTTGTCTTCCTTTCTAACTTATGTTTGGAAATTTCTGGCACCCAGGTATTGGTGTCTATGTAGCCAAGGTGTCCATCTTTCTCTATAATCTCTTCTTGCTTCATAATGAGGAAATTTGAGTAGAGACAGAGCAGGAGGACAGTTATTTCTGGAAAGGCCTCAGCTCTTCTTGAAGTTCGTCAATGGCTAATTCTATGGCCCGTGTACTGAGATTCTGAAAGAAAGCTAAGACATCACCTGCAGATAAGGTTCTTTAGAGCTCCCCATCCCCCCAACTCCCTTAGCTAAATTGGTACATTCTTCTCTTGGCAGCCTCTCAGGAAGGATGGCTAACTTTGAAGAAAGGAATGCCTGTAGTTCTTAGAAGCACCAGAGGCATTATTACCAGATTTTAAAACTATGAAAATTCTCTTCAAGGGTCTTGGAATACTCCAGCTACATACACTTAATTTGAAAGTCCTAGGATCGTCCCCAAACACTTGGCAAGACAAGAAATGGCAAAGAGTGCCTCAGACACCAGCTGACAATCGGACAGTAACAAGTCACTTTTCTCCTCTTGTAGCTACCTAATGAGTAATCATCATGGCTTCCCTCAGACTGGGGCAGGAAGACAAGCCGTGTTCCTCAGAGTTAGGTCCTTTCATCTTGCCTGTTTGACATCTCTGTTGACAGGACATGAGATGCAGGGCCAGATGGCGCAGAGCATATTCTACAGTGAATGGCAGGCATCCAGGTGTGCTGAGGGGTGGGAAGGAGGTGGGGGAAGCTGGCCATTCCATCACACTGGAGTGTACCAGAGAGAACAGTTCCAGCTGGGGTCTGTCTCTTCCTTAGAGCCTGAGTGATTGATGTTCTGAACTGCTTCTGAAATGCCTGTTGCGTGAAGGGCCCAGGAAAAATGAACACATGCATCCTAATGACTTCATCTTTAATTTTTTTAGTAAGACCTTGTGAAGAGAAAAGATATGGTTTGTGGTGGAAAGAGCACCGTGCTACAAGTCAGAGGACCAATATTCATTTCTATAACTTTTTTTGGATAGTTTTAAAATTAGCATGCAAAGCAATGGATTTCATTGTGATATTTTCATATATGCTTTGATCTTACTGACCCACTTCTCCAACTTCCCACTTCTGACCTTCAGCGCCAATCCTGCAGACCCTCTCCCCCACTCCCGCAGCTCCCCTTCCACTTCCATGTCACATGTATTCTATTACCATCTTTTAAATTCTCTTCCCTTAAGATCTCTTTCCCCTCACTGTCCTCTGTCTAGTTTCATGACTCATACCTCCTCCCCACACGTATACGCATTAAAAATCTAGGTTCTTCACATGAGAAAAAACATGAGTTATTTGTCATTATGGGTCTGGCTTATTTCACTTAATGTAATAATTTCCAGTTCAGGCAATTTCCTGCAAATGTCATGATTTCAATTTTCTTTATGACTGAATAAAATTCCATTGTGTATGTGTACCACATTTTCATTATCCGTTCATCTGTTGATGGACGTCTAGGCTGGCTCCATCTTAGCTGTGGCAAAAATACAAAAATAAACATGGATGTGCAAGTATTTCTTAAGAGACTTACCTCTTAAGGCTTAGAATGCTTTGGGTATATGCTGGAGTAGTATGGTTAGGCCACACGCTATTTCTGTTTTTAGCCTTTTGAAAAAACGTTCATACTGATTTCCATAATGGCTGCACTGGTTTGCCGTCTTAGCAGTAAGTAAATGTTCCACTTTCCCTTTGTGATTTTCAGCATTCATGTGTTGGAGATACTCATCCTAAGTAGAGGGAGACAGAATCTCAAAGGAGTTTTCATTTGCATCTGTCAGATAGATAAAGATTGTGAGCACTTAATAAAATTTTTTTTGGAAGTCCTGAGTTTGACTCCCTCATGAGGTGACCAACCACCTAGGTTTGTCTGTGACTGATGAGTTTCCCCTTAGGTTGGTGATTTCACTTAAAATCACCTCAGCTCTGGGCAAACCTGGATGGTTTCCTTTTCTAACTTTGTGACTTAACTTTGCCATTGATGATGTTGGGCACTCCCCTCATGACATCTGTCCCTCTTCAGCCTTTCAAGAGTTGAAAAAAGAATCACCAATGTATTGGGAGGCAGAACAAATAACAAGGTGTCTAGTCCTGATCAAATTACTTAATCCTCACCTTTACGCTTGATCCTATTTCCTTATTCCTAGAATAGAAATATTGGTGAATACTGCATCAGATTCACGTGAGATAAAAGTGGAAAGTGAAAATTTAATGTCAACTCCTATATGGCGCCTAGCATGTCATGAGCTTTATTAAATGCCAGATGTGGTTCTCATGATCACACATGCAGAGAGAATGTTGTCAAAACTAGACGCCACTGAAGTCATTACTGCTGGAAGTGTCACTGAATTTAGGAAGGCTGATTTTTCCCTCTTTGTGTTTAATTGCCTTTATCCAGAGGGGACAAGTGTTGTTTCAAAGACAAGGTATTCCACGGCTTCTGCAAGAGACCCCAGAAGGCTTCTAAAACCTCTTCGAAGGTAGGAACCATACTTAGACACAGAAAAATTTCCCCTTTCTCCTAGAAATGGTTTCTGTTAGGAAAAGTTCTGTGAGCCGTGTTAGGGTATAACTGTGGCAGAGGAGGCCAGGTAGGGAAGTATATACCACATTTTATTCAATAGTTCTTCAGGAAGCATCAGCCTTGCTCTGGAACTCCTACTAGTTTCTCTGGACACAAAAGTGAGGCAGACTCAACTCCTAACTAGAGGGTCAGTATCCTATTGAGTAGGTTTAGGTCACATATACTTGTTTGAGTTCTACAGCTGAGGGGTGTGTGTGTGTATGCGCACGCAGTGTTGTTAGGTTCCACTAATCACTATTCACCATATGTCTTGACGAATAAGAAGGGGGCAATGGGGAGATCAGGGGATCAGAGACAGTCTGTACGGAGCCTATGGAAGAATGATTCATGGTGGCTGAGGAAGAAGATGGATTCATGTTGTGAAATCTTAAAAGCTGTCTCTCAGGTCTGAAAGATTCCCAGCAGCCTGTAAAGTGCTGAGAATTCTGTGAAAGAGGTTGAGCTCTGTGGGTGGTCCAAGGGGATCCACCTCTCCCCCAGGTGCTTCAGTTTGAATCACTAATTTTTCTCTGAAGATTTGTCTGCAATTATGTACATCATAGCATTGTTTATGCTAGCAGACATTAGAGATACAGCTGATAGGATTGTATTGAGTCAATTATGCATTGATAAAATAAAATGTTACCGGGCTATTTAATGTTATATTTTTTTGACATATATTCAGTGGCATGAAAAGACTTTGAAGAGTGGGTTGTAAAGCAAGATGTAGCATTTCCACATTTCACTTAAAATTATATGTTTATTTCACGGTGGCATGCTGAGCCAGCTCCCATGCGCTCACAAGAGTTAATTCATTAGAATATCTTTCCTAGTCCATGTTGAGTGATAGCGTGTTTGGTAGCTTGAAATCAGTCAAGTGGAAGTGTTTATCATGGAAATTGGCAAAACTATGAATCAAAACTTTTAAAAACCATAGAACCTCTTATTAAATATCTACAAGAATACCACTGTGTATAAACAAATATATGGAGAAAAACTTGGACATCGTTGAGTGGAGAGACTAGATTAGGGTTCTCTGCTGTTTCATATGTTCGAGTCTTTGCAATTGGCTTGCGTGTCTAAGGTAATTTTTGCTTTAACTTAAAGAGGAGCATCACACTCTGATGATAAGAGCACACCAAGGTTCAGGGGCAGCAAGGTAAGTGGAACTTAGCCAGCAGCCCTAGGTGTAGCTTGTATGAACAGGGCACTGCTGAGGTGAGGGAGGGCTGGGAATTGCCATAGATTTCCATAAGAAGCTTCCTTATATACTTTAGACATGGTCAGCCACACCCAGCTGAGGATTCTGCAGGGGATGGACCCCTGCACAACACTTTTTACAAATAACCCAAGGACAACCAGAGATAGTTCATAAAACACGAGTGTCTGTGGGTTTGAACATGACCTCTTTTCTAGCCTGACATTTCAAACCCTATAGCAACTTCACTGGTGAAACAGATAACCCGAAGCAGAATGTCTCAGCATGAATGTGTATTCTTTGGAGGGATCCTTGCCCACCTTACTGGGATAGATTAAGCCAGTGACTGTACAAAATATATGAGGGACACAAGCTATTTTTTTAAATATCTGCAGTACGTCACCCAGGACTTTGCCCAGAGCAAAAGTTCCCCAAATGTTTGGAGAGTGGATAAGCTAGGACTGTGAAAGATTGGTAAATGTTTAAAAAAAATATTCCTGGCTTAAGATGGTCATTGAGGTTTGGGGTGAAACATTCTCACTATGGCCAGTTCAAAGTTGCAAGTGTGGTCTCTGAACTTGAGATTGGGAAGGGATGAACTCAGTGGGTTCTCGGGAGCCTGCAAGAACAGGGTTGCCACCCAGCACTGGCCTACTCGGCATTCAGGTAGTCAGCTGGAGAACTTTGCCCCGCCGTAGCTCTGCTGTTATCCCAAGGCCTCTGTCTGACTCCATGGACACTGAGAGTCTGGGTGACATGAAGGGACTGATCTGGAACAGGGAACTTTCTGGAAACTGCATTGGGGTGGAGGAATGTCTGGGTCCTTGGTCACAGGTGACGAGGAGGGAGAGGCATCATAGGGTGCCCTTGGGTCTCTGTCTTTTGAGTATTAGTCATCCACACCTCACAAGTTGTCCATGAGGGTGGATAAGGTATTACTAAAGAGCATTTTAAAGATCCTTCCAATGGCAGCAATGGGGATCATGTTTCCTTCTCTTCCCCTTTATACTCATCTCTCCTTGTACCCCTTCCCCATATTACCCTGGACTGCACTGCATGAGACCATGACTTTCTTTCAATGGCCTGGTTAGGAGTCATGAGTTAAGGTGCCAGAGATCTCAGGGAGCTGAGAGGAGTGGAGAGTTACGGAGCCTTCAAAGGAACAGCAGTCAATACTCTCAGACTCGCTGCCCAGGTTGCCACCTGTCAGGCTGGGCCACCTGGCCTCTGGGTCACATGGATGCTCTTCAGTTCTCCAGAGGTGGCTGAGTCTCCAACAGCCTATAAACATGGAGGCTGAGCCTGGTTTAATGGGAGGAATATTTAATTTCCTGATTCATGAGGCACTCGTTACTTTTATTAACTGTTCTGTTTTATTAGTCCTTATTCAGAGCCTGGGAAAACCTCTACCCCTGTGGCTTTCAATGCCTGGCTCTCTATCCAATCAGAAAGATGCCTAGGGACCACACAGGGGACAGACAAACTAATTCTCAAGATGGGTAGGAAAATGTTGGTATTCATGATAGTAAAACTCCTATTTGGGTGACTTCTATGGGGTTCATTCATGACCCAGACCTTGTGCATTATCCAGTCCCCAAAGCAGTCCTGTACCAAAAATACCATCACCCTCATGATGTAGATGCAGAGGTCAAGGTTTAGGAAAAGTGTGCAATAGTGTCACACGGCTTCAGAGTAGGGACACGGAACCCACAGTCAGGTCATTTCCTTCAGGGGAATTCCATTCCTTCACCACTACAAGTTCTCACAGCTAGATGGAGGCTTGGAAGCCTTCAGCCTCCACCTCCAGAGCCTTTCTAGACTCCCCACCCCCTTCTCTCCACTTCCTCTTCTGCTTTGCAGTTCAGAGGCACAGTGGGATGTGTTTACGCTTCCGAGAGCTGATATATTTTAAGGGCTGACATCATCTCAGCCATAACTGAGTTTCAGCCAGTCCTTTATGATGTTTTATTTTTCTCCCCTGAAACAAAGGCCTGGCACAATGCTTTTCTCTTGTCAGACAGACTGAGGGCTACAAGTTGTCCCACAATATATACTCATGGGACGACTGCAGCAAGCAAGACACTGTTCAGCTATTAAAATAACCTTCCCTCCATAATGGATTGGTTATTTCAGCAATGAAGCCCATTTGAAGGGAGATCATGAGATAATTGACTGTCAAACCGTTGAGCAATGTTAAGGTCAATTGTAGCGGAGGTCAATTCATTTGAACAATGGGCTTGCGTCTGACAGGCCTCATAATGTTGATAATAATAACTTAGGTTTAATGGAAGTGTTCAATGGTATTCGAGAAGAATGAACTATTAGACATTCAGATTAAGTATTGTCTAAACTCTGAAGGTTTCGGAGACAGTTTGGCCAAATACAAAATCCCCAGCTAGGGAGAATTGGCTTCAAAGAACAGCTGGATCTAATGTCAAAGGCAAACGATTTTCTTTCCCCTCTACCGATTGGCTTGGATTTACACTGTGCAAACCGTGATTATTCCCCGACTCTGTATTTATAGCTTCTCATTTGCATTTTCCAGAATAATTAAGAATTTAACCTAGAATGGGCCATTTTTGAGTAGAGGTGAATGCTTTCTGATTTTTAAATGAACCGTCTAAATTAGCTACTAAATATACATTGTATTCTCCTTGCCTCCTGTGTAAAGTCCTTCGGAACTTCTGGACTCATTACTGCAACCCAAAGGGAAAGATTTGCTCACCCCATCCTGAATTCTGCCTCTGTCTAGGAAGGTGACTCTTGTCTCCAGAGGTCAGCTCACTTTACAGTAGTGACTATGGTCATCTTACCTAAAGTTGAGTGGAGCTACAGGATGGTTTCCTTAAGGGGTGGGCGCCAAAGACTCCCTGGGCACCAAAAGACTCCCCAGCGCTTTCCCAGCAAAGAGCAGGGGGTGGTAAACACCCCTCTAATTTTTCTTCAAACGCCACTGAAAATCTTTTCCAATACACTTAGCTTTGCTTGTAAGTGCTGGATCTTTCCTGTGTGCTTTTAAAAAGATTTTTGCTGTAAGAAGATGACACCTCTGTGTACCCAGAGGTACTGATGCCCTTGGGTTCTGCTGAGAAGGGGAACAATGAATCTTCAGGAATGCCTGCTGCCCCAGGCACTCCCAGTTTATGTCCAGTTCCCTCCATTTACTATGGGATGGCTGAGGCCCCAAAGGCCAAGTAAGATGGTCCCTCATCACAAAGTGGCTGGAGCAACTGAACACTTGACTTGCCTCCATCTGTCTGGCCTGCACGGTCTTTTCCTCTGGACATTGCTTCCTCTTGAATTTGTAAGTGGGATCACATAGGCCTCTTGAGTCTTCAATAGGGAAACCCTGTGCCTTCTCCTTTCTATTAATGATTAGGGATTCCCCAAGGTCATGCTGGCCTTGCACCCACTCTCCAGATCCTGCCATGTTACCTCAACAAGGCTCTGAAGGGAGGGCACATCTCAGCCTTCATGGGCAGAACTAGAGAGACAGGGGATTCATCCGAGCTCTCTAGAAAAGCTGCAGCCACAGGCAGTTGTTTATTTCCTTGAGGACATTGTGAGGCTCTGGATGATGTGGGGAGGCAAACTACCAGAAGTTCCTGCAGAATTCTGGCAGGGAGGCCCCGGGGAAATGGCTCAGTTGATAAAGTGTTTGCTGTGCAAGCGTGGGGACCTGAATTTGACCCCCACCCTCTTGAGCCAGAGTTAAAAAAGCTGGTCACAGTCACATTCACCTGTTAATCCCAGGGCCAGGGAGGAAGGAACAGGAGGATCCCTAGGCTTGCTGACTAGCCATAGCCAAATTGTTAAGCTCTGGGTTCACTAAGAGATATACTCTTAAAGGATATTATGATCAGCAATTGAAGAGGATGTGAGGGCCTACAGAGGCTCCCTAGTAAGGCCTTACTCAAGGTCAGAGAATCTGAGCTTGTTTTACCTAGCAGGGCTGCATAATGGAATGATTTGGCTAAAGGCGTGGGTACCAGGTGTTTTGAAGGGTCTACACTTGTTGGTACTTTATACCTGGACCTTGAAAGGGGGAGGTCTTTTGCCTCTCCCCTTGGTAGTGTATAAAAAGCCCATTAGAATAAAATGTGAGGTTGCTGGGTATTGACCCAGGGCCCTCCCGAAGCTATCTTGTGTCCCTGTCTTTCTTGACATCTCAGCCTGTATTTTTATCTAATACTTCCTCATTCCTCTCTCCTCCCCGCAAGAACCCTTGGACAGGTCACAGCTGGTCTCTGACAAGAGGACACCTGATGTTACCCTCTGGCCCCTACACACTTGATGCGTGCACACCCATGCCTATATACACATGAGCACGTTCTCTCTCTCTCTCTCTCTCTCTCTCTCTCTCTCTCTCTCTCTCTCTCTCTCTCTCCCCTCTCTCTCCCCTCTCTCTCCTCTCTCTCTCTCTCTCTCTCTCTCTCTCACTCACTCACTCACTCACTCACTCATTCACTCACTCACCAAAAGAGTTCCGGGATGGAGGCAGAGCACATGGAAGTGTGTTGAGGACAGTTCACCCGGCCTTACAGTAAGTTAATAAGTCATTTATGAAGTTGTCTTTGTAGTTGGAGTTCAGGGTCTCAACTGTCCAGAACAAAATTATTAGTGATCCCAATAGTAATGTCTATTCTAGGAATGTCAACTGCCAGTCAAACAAGGCAAGATGTGCTGTATCCATCAGCACTGTGCTGGTTAGGTTGTGTCCACTTGACACAAACCTAGCCGTGTCTGGGAAGAAGGAATTTCAACTGAGCAGTTTCCTCCCTGAGATTGTCCTTGAGCATGAGTATGGGGTTATTTTCTTGATTAATGATTGCTGTGGGAGGGCCAAGACCACTGTGGGTGGTCCCACCCCTGGACAGCTGTGGCACCTATAAGAAAGCAAGCTTGCCTAAGACATACAAAGCAAGCCGGTAACAGGCTTCTCTTCATGATTCCTGCCTCTCCTCCTCCTCGACTTCCGCCCCTAGCTTCTCTCAGCTGTAAACTGATGGAGACATGTCAGCCCAACAAGGCCATTGCTCCTCAAACTGCTTTTGGCAATTGTTTTTTAGGACAGCAGCCAAGAACCAAACTTGACAACCACCCATCTAGATCAGCTCCTCAGCCAGTCCTAGGTAGGAGAGATTGGGGTTTTGCGGAATGCAATGTCATGTACCAGTGATCCCTGGGAAAGGGTGTGACATGCTGAGACTTCACTGGAGGAGCCTAGCCAATGCAAACAACAGTCCATTTATTAAGCACTTACTGCATACCAGGTACCATAGCCTGCACTTCCACATGCATCTCCTGGCTTCATCCTTGGCCAATAAGAATGTAAGTGCAGCGACTGTCCTCCATGTCACACACAAAAGAGCTGAGGCTTATAGGGTCTAAACATCTTGTCTGAGGCTTCTCGGATAACCAATGTTGGTACCAGGAGTGCTGCCCAGGCCAGTGAGTCTAGAGACAGCTGGACATAAGGGAAAGGGTGTGTGTGTGTGTGTGTGTGTGTGTGTGTGTGTGTGTGTGTGTGTGTAGCACAGTGCTGAAAAGCAAAGAGGTGTGTCTAGCTCACCTTTTTCCTTGAGCTTTGCAGTGTGTGCTTATGACCATCTAGAACATTCCTTGGGGGAAATTCCCCACATGTGCTTTATTTACCATTACTTTCCTCTCTGCGATCAGGGGCATTAGACAAGTTCTCAGTCCATGTGGTAGCCTGGCCATTCCTCTGTGGCCTTCTGATTATCTAGAAGCTGATGTGAATGAAAATCGTAGCTGGAGTAAAGCAAGATCAAAGCTAGATCCCCGGGGGTCAGGGGAGGAAAGAAAACCCTCACAAGCCTAGTGAACTTAATGAACAGACCCGTCCTGAAGACTTCGGAGCGATTCTCCTTTAGAACTCAAGCTCCCACTCTGAGGCTAGACAGAATGAGGCCAACATCTTACCTGGCCTGAAAGCCAGAACAGAATGGGAGATAAGGAAAATGTTTTTTTTTTTTTTTTTTTTTTTTGCCTAGTCACATTTGTTGAGACAGAAGCAAGCAAGCAAACAAACAAAAAATAGAACTTCACCTCTATGAGAATGATAGGCAGGGATTAAAAAAAATTCCTGTAATGCTTCCTTTGTTTTGGCTTCAAACATGCTGTTGATAGCAGCTGTTACCAGTATACAGTGTGTTTATTGTTGAGTAATTATGTTTTGCTTTCATATTGGCAAAGCTATTATTTGCACCCTTAGGAGCAGCGGACATCTTGTGTGCACAAGTGAATTAATGTGACAATGGCTTGCGACTCTGGAAGCGGTGACTTATTAATCTGCGGTGTTGTTAAATAAATATTCAGATGTGTTCATCATGGTGCCAATCACTAATGGGGTTTCTCCAGCTACAAGTTCTACAGCATTGTGTAACCCAAAGGCAGGGATAGGAGAGGAAGGGAGAAAGGGAGGGAGGGAGAGAGAGAGAGAGAGAGAGAGAGAGAGAGAGAGAGAGAGAGAGAGAGAGAAAGAGGACACGTCTCTCTTAGGATGATTTTGAAACCTGTCCAAAAGCAAAAGAGTGTTTCTGATTTAAAACAGCCAGACACTGGAAAGTCCCCAGAGAGCATGTCAAGGGGGAGATTCCTACACTGCATCCTGTCCCTAGAAGACTAAATCAAAATGACATTCCACTTTCTGGACCCCAGGGTGCGTGTGCGCACATGCACACTCACATATGTGTCCACACCCCTGCGTGCCCAGGGATCTCTCATTTCCCTAGACTTTCCTAAGTACCAAATGCTGTCCAAGCTAATAGTACAGCTTGGCTGTTTTATTATTACTCACTATTTCCTGCACACCAGGCACCATACAGTTAGCTAAATCACCCACCAAATTGGCTAAATGGAAAGGCAGACAGAAAACCCGAGTGAGGTGAAGGATGATGAATATTCTACAGGAACAGGAAGGTACAATAATGAAGAAAGAGGGTCTGAGAGACTTGCATTCAAATAGGATAAGTTCAGGAAAGAAGTGGGACTGCTAAGCAGCGAGGAGCCAGCTCAGACAGAGAAAAGGCGTGGGGAAGGAAAGAATTCCACTTTCTTGGCAGAGGGTTTTTTTTTTAAGCAAATATTTTTGTGTCTTCATTACTTCCTTATGTGCAAGGTAAAGTGCAGGGGGAGAGGGGAGAGAAGGGGGGGTTGTGGGAGAGAGAGATGAGGAAGGAAGAGGGAGGAGAGAGAGACTTGTTTTTTAATCCCCGAAGAAGTCAAACTGTGGAAGAAGAACATGAAGCATATTAAAGAGGTGGTGGAAGTCTTGCCCGAGAGAATCCAGATGGGCAAATAGAGAACAAATGGAGAAATGGATTGCCTCAGATACTCAGAAAGGCATGTCTGCAACACCCAGAGAACAGGAAAGTTGAAGGTCTGGCAGAGGTGGGAATTGACTTTGGCCGAAGCCTTTACTTAGGAAGAGAGGATGGAGAAGGATGCAGTAAGGGGCGAGAAAGAATATCCCGCAGGGATGTAAGTGATGAACAAGGCCAGGGCTCGGGAAGGGGGCAGGGGGTGGAGCCCAAGAGAGGGTTGTGGGCTTGGATTCAAACACACAGAAGAGCCAGCAGAAAGGAGCATTGGGGGGCTTGGTCTAGAAGGTTCAAATCCTGTTCATCTCTGATACATTCTGTGATCATGGAAACCTGGTGATCAAGTCACTCTTCCAGCCACAAGGCCATGCCAGATCAGTAGAAAAGACCTGAATAGTGTCAGTCAGGAACCACAGTGGGAGAGTTAGGCAAAAGTGAAGAGATTCTGGCGCCAATGGGTGGCAGTTCCTCTAGTCAATGTAGACCTTAGTTTAACATCACAGCCAAACCCTGCAGGCTTTTACATGACAGCATTCTGGTTTATAAGAATTTCCCTGGCTACTCCCCTCCTACACACAGACACAACCACACCACATACTGAACACATACACACTGTACAGACACACAGTACACACTCACAGTGCACACATACACACCATACACACAGATACCACACACACACACACACACACACACACACACACACACACACACACACACACACCAATAACACATACAGGATGCCTGCACATTTTGGATATACCCTGTATCTCTGGTAACCTATGTACAAGACATAGCGGCCAGGTCAGCTAGGGTGTGAGCTCTAGAATCCGACCCCAGGCCTTCACTCACATAGCTGAGTGGACAGGTAACTTTTCCACACCTCAGCTCTGTCCACTGAAGGACAAGCATGATGGTGTCTCCTAGGACACCTGGAGCTGTATCCAGCATCTAGTAAGAGCATGAGGAGTGGGTGCTGTGTTTGCATCCTCTGTCTCCAGGCTACCCCTTGGACTTGACTTTGTGTTGTGTTACTACTGTTGGCCTCCCCCATTTCACTCCAGCTACAGGACTCTGCTTTCAAACCCTTGTACCATATCTTCTGCCTAGAAACACTCTTCTTCCCAGGTTCTCTGGTGTTCATTCCCCTTACAGAGACAGGGCTCGGCGCCATTGCTGTCTTCGGCAGAGCCTCCTGGCTTGTTGGTTGGTTGGTTTGTTTTTAAATCTCCTTCTTTTGTTTTACTTTGTCATTATAGCTTTCTCCTCTCTGTAATGTAAAATATTTATGCTTCTAACCCACAGTTTCCTTTTGAACTATGGAATGTCACTCTTCTAGGGGCCAATTGTGCTCTTAATCATGAGCATAATGGCTAACGCTGACCTAATGGAGAGATGGATGGATGGATGCATGAATGGATGCATGAATGGATGAATGAATGAATGAAGTACTTCCCTAAGGCACATACTTCATAGTCAAGGAGGCTGTCACAGAGACATCAGTATGTGATGAAGAAGTTGCAGAGACAGAGTGGTCCACATCACATAGGACCTTTGCTGCCTTCTGAGTTTCCAGCTGAGCTGGAAGGACAATCAGAACATAGACACTTAGGAATGGAAAAGTACAAAAATCTGAAAAGAACAGTTAATATAAGGTCCTGGGAGCCTTGAGAGCATTTTGCAGGAAGGTCAAGGAAGGTCAAGGCGTGAAGCAACTCCAAAATTTAGTCAAATGAGAATGGAGCGGAAGAGCAGTGGAGTTGGGGTGAGTGGCATGCACCAAGCATGGAAGTGGAGTCAGTCCAGAGTGTTCCAGAAGCAGAGTTGAAGGAGTCCAGGAATCCTATGGGGTTCTCATCTAAGGACTGTGGAATTTTTTTGTTTTATAGCTTGGCATGTCTGTTAGCACATCTGATGTAGACGGGAATAGCAGATCTCTTGCACAAACTCTTTGAACTTGTTATATGTTGTTCTGAAGCACTCTTAGCATTGGTGGAAAGGGAGGAACTGAAAGGCCCATGGGTTAATCAGGATCAGTGATGTCATGGGCATGCTGTGTGGGGCCGTCATCCATCTCCCTTCATTGCCCCTATTCCTAATGGTCATAGGCCAATTGGAGATCACAGATGGAGTCAGCTATGGATACACCTTCATTTGCACCTGTGTGATCGGACAAGTTGACTACCACCTCTGACCCTCCATTTGCCCACACACAGCATGGGGACGTGGCTTTAAGACGGACTTCATAAAAATAAGACTAAATGAGACAGCACATGGGGTCATATTTTTCACTTGGCACCTAGAAAGAAATCAGAAACTGTCTTCTTTCTCCTTTCTCTAAGCCAGCCTTCTTCTACTTGACAGGATCTGTCCTGAGAAGGAGGATTCAATGCTAGCATTTCCCGTTATGTGCTAGCATTGAATCCCACTTTTACCGAGAGTCTACAGCAGTAGGTATCATGGTAAAATAGGTCCATGGAAGAATTTTTCCCCGAAGATTCCTTCTCAGTGTATGTCTTAGGGTTTTTTTTTCCTCACAAGGCTAAGGATATGTATGTGTTTGACACTGGAGCTTCCTGGAAAAGTCACTTTTTGATGTTACAAGGGTCTTGATACAGGGCAACTCACCCACAGGGACTCAAATCCCCTGAATGCAGGATAGGGGGTACACAGCATGAAAGGGCTGGGTCCCGGGGGAGCCAGGGATAGGTAACAAACAGCATACAGCTTGTGGTGTTGGCCACAATTTCTGAGATAATATGACCTAATTGTGGGAAGCATCTAGAGGCTGGATCTTTACTGCTGTGCTTCATAAAATTGTCCTTTCACACATACCTCTGGGGCTGGGTTCTTATAGAAGAGGGCTTCCTACCCACATCTGCATGTCAAAACCCAGTATCTCCAGAGATTTTATATGTATAGACTCCTTTTTCTTACGGGAATTTAAAAGTGATTATGTTTTGAAGTATGCAGCCTCATTGAAAAAAAAAATCTTAATGATAAATAATAATCCTAATAAGACAGAGGTGCCAACATGCATGGGTTGGCAGAAATGTTTAGCCTAAAAGATCTTCCTTTCCAGATAGATTTGGAACACTGCTTTAGAAAATTTGGTATTTATTCCTCACCAATGAACACACTGAGCCAGGGAATAGATGGTGTACTATGCCTAAAGTCAGCGTGGCTAGAGGCTTTTTCACAGTGGTGTCTGGATTCATTTATATGCGATGGAGTCATCCTGGACTCTTCCCTGCCTCTTCTAACTCTCCCGAGTGAAGATGCTTTCCACATCCCACTCCACCTGTTCATGCTCACCCAGGCATGGACTACATTTGAGGACCAGGTTGTCTCATCTGGTAAGTCCACGCCTATGTTCTGGCTGGTGGCATCCCATCCCAGTTCAAGGTACAAAAAAAGAGTATTGGGAATTAGCTGAGACATTTGTTATCCCATGTGGCCTTTGGCATTGGTTATTATGACTAATTATTGAGACCCGCTGCTGTAAATGATAGATAATCACCCAAAGAGCAAGGCGGGCTGTCTTCATTATGATGTGGTTTACGGTACAGGGCCAGCCGGCAGATCTTTGAAATCAGTTCCTTGGTACTAAGCACCCCCTTCAACTGCTGTGGTCACTTATTATTATTGAGCGTTGTTTTTCTTTGTTTTGGTTCCAATACCAAGTTCTGTATGATGCATTCAAAGCCATCTTGCCTTCCTTACGGAGATGACATAAAAAGACATGATGTAAAACACGTTGAGAACATATAAAACAATTCGGCCAGGTTCAGACTGTGTTTCCGTGTTCATGCCAAAGGGGACATTTCTATTTCTCTCTGCGTGTGTAACATCAGAGCTATGACAGGAATTGTCAGAAACCAACCAGAAGAACTTTCCTGAAGTCCGTCAAGGGCACCCAGTTATGGTTCCGTCGAGTTTAAACCTTGGGAAGTTACAGGAAGAAATTGGAAATCGCCCTGGGTAATGGAGAGCCAAATTGGGCCTTAGAGTGCGTAGCTGGGTGACTTATTTTTTAATGTTTCCAACATGAAAGAACACAATTGATTTTTTTCCTCCTTAATCCCTCCAACTCCCTGGCTTTTATTGTTTCTAAAATAAGATAAACCAAGCAGGTGTTATTTCAGCTCTGTAAACACTCTTTATTTTTCTGGCCGATCGGAATAGAAATGGAGATGGAGACCAGGCTTAGGAGAGGGAAAGCCGGGCAATCAAGGAAATCATTGATCTTAACTTAGCTGGCTCGTTGTACCTCTGCGAATGCTCACAGTGGTCCCACGCCCCCTCCCCCATAACTCACCCTCGGGGCTTTGTCAATACCTCATGAAAGTGCAGAGCCTGCAGCCCAGAAACCTTCAAGGGCTCTGCTTCCTCTCCGGGATCAAATCACACTTGTTATTTTTTAAGATTAGTGGCATCTCTGAAACGACTTCACTTTCTCAATCCAGGCAAATAATTGTCAAATGACTTTATTTTAATGCCTCAGTGCTGGGAACGTTGGAGGGGTTTCTGTTTTATTGTACATGCTGACATTCTCGACCTGTTTTCTCTCCCCTCTGTGGGTGTCTGCCGTGGGCATAACCGTGTTAGTGAGCATCAAAGGCCTTTTCTGAGTTAGCAGACAATCAGCAGGGTGTGGACAGGAGAAATGGTCTTCCCAGCCCCACCACCTCTTATCTATATAGTTTTACATGCAGGCGTTTATGGAAAAGAATCATTGGTTTAGTTCTGGAGGTCCCTGGTCTCTGCTACACTGTGGACACTGGATCACTAGGACTCTTCCTGGACATGACATTGCTGTCCTGTATCCACAGGAATGACCACTCCACCCCACCCTCTGCCATGCTCCAGCAGATCACAGATTAGGGGGGGCAGATGTTGGGATGGGCCAATACATAACCCTGGTTCTGGGCCTGGGTAGTTACAGGGTTGGTTAGCTCTCTCTCCCTTGTCTTCACCACTAGGGTGAGCTCTCCAGCATTGCCCTGGCTAATTCACCCCTTGCAGAGATGAGCAAGGGGCAGGGCCAGTTCTCCCACTTTGGTATCCTCAGGGTTGGTTCTTTCACATCTACATCTTCAGGGCCAGCTCTACTATGTTGCCCAGGCAAGGTGTAGGGGCCACTGTCCTGAGTGCTGCAGTTGATGAGGGGCAGGGATAGCTCTCCCACCTGCCCCAGGCACTGATGGGCAGGGGAGTGGTGGGGTGGAGTGGGGTGGGCAGGCATCCCCTGCCCATGTTGTCACATGACGTGACAGGTGAGTAATCGAGACAGCTCTCCCATGCTCACAACGTCCGGCTTGGCTCACCCCCACCTCCACCAACATGGTCAGCTCTGCTGTGTTGCCCAGGTGAGGTGCTGGGTTTATTCTCCCAAGTGTTGCAGCTGGTAGGGGGCAGGGACACTTCTCCTCTCTGCCTCAGGTGTTGATGGGCAGGGGGTGGGGGGGCCATGCCACCACTAGACGGATGAGTAGGAGAAATGGTCTTAGCAAAGGAGACAGACAGTTGGTTTGGGGCTGAATAAGAAGAGAAGTGAGACACACAGCCCTATTCCGTTTGGCCTCAAGGGTTTGTGGCAGGGGTAGGTGTGTGACCCAGAGAGTAACTAAGCTTCTGGCTCCTCTTTCAGGCCCTGGCAGACACTCAGCTAGCTGCTGCTGGAAGGTAGTCACCTACCCAGTAAAGGTCCTGTCCCTTCTGCTAGTTCTGGGTCTTTTGGGTCTCAGCCTTGGGTGTGTCTCACATCTCTCCGGGAAGTTAGCTCTACAAGTCTTTCTCTTGCCTTCAGGGATGTTCCTCGGTATTGGTGTGATCGTGAGGGCAGAAGCTACTGAGCACAGAGAGTAAAGGTCCTCATTGACACCCCCGGTTTAACAGCGGTTGCTTTTAGGGCCAAAGGAAACTCCATTTCTCTGCATTCCAAGAGGCACAAGGGACCAATGGCTGTCTGTGGTGCCTATGAGCATACCAAAGCCCATGCTGGCATCCAGGCTCCCTCAGTATCACAAGCACTGTTACACATTTCAAACTCCAAACTCCATGCTAGCATCTTTGCTCTTCTCATCTCCTCCTCCACCCTAAACTCCTTCCTGCTCAAGGCTTCCCCCCTACTCCCCCCCCCCCCCCGGGCTTCCTATTCTCCTTATAACCCTGCTATTTTGGCTATGTTCTTTCTTTTGGTCTTCCTCTTGGTCTCTCTCTTCCACCCTTACTGCTGGCCATGTTCAGTCTACTTTCTCTCCTTGCTCTGGACTCTCCCAGATGCCTTTGGCTGTCCTCTTTCTCATAGCTATAGTAAAAACCTCCTTAATCATACCAGGGAGTGGTCATGTCATCAGTGTATACTGTTGCTTTATGATGTTACTTTAGCTTTCAGAGCCCCAGTTTCTTTAGCCCTAAAGTGGAAATGACTATCCACACCACTCCAGTCTAAAAAAAATGTTAATGACTATCCATCATGGTTATTAAAACAACAACAACAACTGCTGAATGACCATTATTAAACTAGGGTTTATATATATTTTGACCACCAGAGATTAGCCCTGATGGTTGAACAATAGAACTTCATACTTGAGCAGCATAGTGTCCCAAATAAAACAGGAAGACATAGGACACCATCTCTGCCCCTACCTTGCCCAAAATGTAGTCACAGCTTTGGAATTGACCATAAACAGTTGATAAGGCAAAACTCTGTATCGGTAGGAGCCTGGGAATTCTAAGCTGTCACAGGGACCAGCCGCCTGGTGTAATCAAGTGACTCAGATGGACAGAAGGTCAAAGGGACAGAATGTACAGTCCTTATTAGGAATAAAGGAGCATATGAGATATATACACCTAGCAATCATGCCCCTCAATGCCCTAACTACTGCTGAGACCATGGGTAGCATGAACCCAGATGAAAGTACTCCTGGGGCTCTGTGTCAAAGCCACCCACCTTCAGCATCGCACTTTGTGGATGCAGCCATAGGCTGGCTGCTGGCTCTTTCCTGAAAAGCCCCTGGAGGCTGTTACTCCCTTCCACCGGCTAAGTACTGATTGGGCGTTTATGGACCATGGAAGAAGCCAGGACCTTCTTTTCTTTGGGACTGAGTAGGTGGGCAAAATCCTACCAAGTGCGCTGGTTAGTGTTTGTTAACTCAACACAAACTAGTCCCTTGGAAAAGAAACCTCACCGGAGGAATTGCTTCCATCAGATTGGCCTGTGGGGTCTCTGTGGGGCATTTTCTTAATAGCTAATTGATGGAGGGCCCAGCCCACTGGGGGCAGTACTATCGCCGGGCTGTGTAAGAAAAGATAGCTGAGCAAGCCAGCAAGCAACATTCTTCCATGGTCTCTGCTTCAGTTCCTGCCTCCAGGTTCCTGTCTTGACTTTACTTGGGGATGGACTGTAACCTGTGAGCCAAACAAACCCTTTCCTCCCCAAATTGCTTTTAACCAGTGTTTTACCACAGCCACAGAAAGCAGACTGTAACTCAGAGCTTCCCAACCAGTTCAGCTCTCCAGGGAAGTCTTCTATTGGATTAGAGTCTGAAGATGCCTTCAAGAAGGCACAGCCTGGTGCCTCCCTCCCCCAAGGTCTGTTCTGTTAGCAATCTCAGGAGACTTCCAGGATCCTGGGGCTATATTTATTTAACTCTATTATTTATTCTCTATCAAGAGGTCATTTTCATTGGTGTATTTGTTCTCTTGGAGGGGATGCTTAGCACTAGAGGCTGATTTAAAAGAGATGCCAGCCCTGGACCCCTAAGGCACATGATAATGAAGGTGGGCTGAATAGTTCCTCTGGCAATTCAAAGTGATTACCTATCCTCAGGAGCCTGTTGTCAAAGTGTGTCCTTCTCAAGAGCAAGGTCAGCATCATTTGGAAACTTTGTAGCAATATAGAAACCTTGATCCCACCCCAACCATTGAATCCAACTGCACCCGCTGGAGCCCATCCTATCCACTGAATTCCATCCCTCCCGCTGGATCCTATCCCAATTACTGGATCCCATCCCTCCTGCTGAATCAAATATCCTGGGCATAGTGCTACCACTTTGTGCTTTAACATTTTGATGTGTCTTAAAGTCTGAATCAGGGTCCTGGGTAGTCTGGAAGAATAGATGCCAGATGAGTTATTTCTGCCATATAGTGTTATGGGAAGCCCACCAGAAATGACCACTCAGGCATAGCTTATGGTCAGTTGAAAGTCTTTATTCCAGCTGGCTGGGACCACACATAGATATTTGGCTAGATAGTTGAGGACCTAGGTGTGGCCCCAAGTCTCCAGAGCATGGGGGTTTTAGAGGTAAAAACCACATGCTGGCATCTTGGTCAGCAGCTGAAGGGGGCTTCACACAAACAAGCAGTTTAACAGAAGCTAACACAAGTTAGCTGGGACATCCTGACCTTGGGGTCCTAGAACAGAGTTGGATAATTTTCATGGGATTCTCTATCAAGGAGATCAAATTCTAGTTAAACCTGAAATGGCCTCAGCAGGAGCCTCTGCCCTGTCTTGCCCCAGCACATTCCCCACTGGTTCTGTGGGTGTGGGTCAGATCGTTGGCTCATTCTGTTTTATGGGCCATAGTTGGTCCTAGGGACCAGTAGCTTAACTGAGTTTATTCTCTGTTTGATGTAGTTGGCCATGCAGTTGAGGATGCAGGGACCCGTCATTAGGCCAACCAGGGTAAGAATCAATGGTCTGGCTAATGCTGACAGGTGTTCAGCCATAGGGGCCTGGTGAACAGAGACTGATACCAATTTCCCTGATCAGCATAGTCTTTTCTTTTTTCTTTCCTTGAGGTTTTCTCCACCCCCTTTTCTCCTTTATCTTCTCTGTTTCTCTCCCCAGCTTCTTTTACTTATCCCTCACTACTTCGTTCCTTTTCTTCTTCGAAGTAGTTGTCCATGCATGCACTCCAGGGCACTGCAGCCAGATCCTACAAGTTCCCCTCCTACCTTAGAGCAACAGGGTGCAGGACCCCCAGGTAGCCCTCTGAAAGCCAGGCTTGGCCTGGGCACTGGCCGACTACCTCTAAGCAGCCTTATTTCCTATCCATAGGAAGTAAGAGGGCTCTGTGGGATGGGTGTCATATGCCTTGTACAGTCACCCAGAAGGACCCTGCCTCTTGCAGCTCTTTTATTGGCAAAACTAGACAGAGCCATACTGAAAAAAAAAAAAAAAAGAATGTGAAATACATGCAGCCTTTTGCTCCTTCAGCTCAGATCATAAAGTCTGGGATCGTCCCCAACAATCAAGGCTGAGATGCCTATGGCAGTTGTATCAGTCTTTTTCTGCCCCTTCTAAGAGGATCAGGGTCAGAAGTGGGACCCTTCTGGTGGACCTTGTTAACACCGAGTCAAGACCAATATGAGCTCTCCCGTCTTCTCCATTACAGGCATATACCTGGAGGATAGATAATAAATACAGTGTATGTTATCATGTACACAGAGTGGAGGTGTGACTTTCCAGTGAATTTGAGGAGGCACATTTAGTCAAACTGTTAGTACAAGCAAGCCAGGTAATATGAGGACATGATACAGGCTCCTCATCCTTAGCAGAGCATGCATAAATTTGTAATCCCTGAAGGCCTTTTCCAACCAGTCTCCTCCACAACTTGATTTACTGACCTCTTCCTCCCCCCATTCCCACCCCATCCATCCCCTAGACCCATATTGTCCCACCCCTGAAAGGAACACAAGAGAGCAAAGACCCACCCAAAAGATAGAGTTTCCCATTCCTCGTTTTCCTGAATTCCCATGTCCAGGTTTGGGGCTGATATGAATTATGTAGGGTTGGTAAACTTGGGTCAGTCTTATCTTTAAGGTGTCTGAGGTCCAAGTGACAGTCCATCTGTCATTGTCCTCTGAGGTTAAATGGTCCAAGAGTGTGTCTGTTCATCAAGCTTCCAAGGAGGTCCTTATACTGAAAGCATTTGGAGATAGACTTCATTATTCCAGCTCCTTCATCCCCCAGATGCTTGTTACGAAGGCAGACTATCAGGCCCAGACTTGATAAGAATCTGCATTTCCAGCAGAGTCCCCAGGTGATTCATACACACATTCTCATTGGAGAAGCATGGCTTTGGACCATATGCATAAAGCATCTGCTGCGTGGGAGCAGTTGATTCATAGTTTAGACAACACAGTCATAAGTGGGAAGTGTCACTTCAGGATAGAACAAGGGGGGCCCTTCCAAAAGTATCGGTGTCTCCAGGATCCTGACCCAGACACCCAGAAGCTCTCATGGGATGTGATTAGCAGTTTAATGGATGTCACTGCAAAACATTAGAGAGCTTGGTTTCCGTGAGAGTGTTAATTAAAGGGTACCATGTGGATCTTTCGTTGTGGGTCTTACGGACCCTTTAAAAAGGACAGAAAAATGGCTCAGTTAGTAAAATGGAAAGGCATTGAAACTTGCCTTTGGATCCTTATTAGCCACGGAAGAAGCTGTGTTTGGTGATGCACACCTGTGATTCCAGTCCTTGGCAGTGGAAGTAGTTAGATCCTTGGAGCTTGCTGGCAAGTCTGGCTGAGTCATTGAGCTCCAAGTTCAGTAGGAGACTCTATCTCAAAAAATAAAGTAGAGTGCTATGGAGGAAGACTCTTGAGATTGACCTGTAGGCTGTCACAGGTACATGAACACATGCATATGACACCCATACACAGAGGCACACACACACACACACACACACACACACACACACACACACACACACACGCACACACACACGCACACACACAGGGATGTCCTTGAAAATGCTCATCTGTATTACTTTTTATTTTCCCAAAGGAGACAGGCAGTCTAATTAGTGTATAGATCACACCTAGTCCAGGAAGCATACATTTAGGACTCTCATTATTCATTCCCATGTTGTTAGTTCAATGTGGCTTTCCAGAGGGTCTGTTGAGAGTCCTTTGCACCTTAGCCTGAGTGGATGGTAGTTTACCTTTTCTTTGGGTCTTGACACTTTAGGATGAAAAGTTTATTATTACATCCCATGACAGGCTTTAGTCTTCCATCAAAGGGACACTAGGCAAAAATAGATGAAAAGATGCAGTGATGGGCCTGGGGTTTAAGTCAGGAACCTGTAGAACCCCTGAGCTCAGGCCCAGTGTATCTGGACCTAACATCGGAATACTCCGGTTGGCTTCTGTTTTATATTCTGAGAAAAAAACAACTGAGTGGAGGGGTCTCTGGGGTGCTTCCCATTGCTGGAAATTCTTTACATTATTTGCTGACTGTTGTGCTAGGCTCCATGGAGGGGTAAGACATGTAAAGTGATACCTCTTCGGGTCTCCCAGGCTGAGGGAGGGGAGGGAGGCAGGGACTTCAGCTCTCTCTCCCTCTAGTTCCTTAAGGTAGTCTTCTCTCCTCAAGTGTATAGCACCCTGATGTACCCGATAGTATCAGTAAGTAATATACTGGACACTCTCATTTTTATTGTCATGCAGAAACTCCTTCATTCAAGCGTGCATTTTTGGTTTGCCTTTTGAGACAGCGTCTCTTGAGGACCAGGATGGTCCCCATCTCACTATGTAGCCTAGATTGGCTTTGAACTGCTGATCCTCCTGCCTCCAGCTCCCTCATTCTGGGATCACACTAACACATGCAGTTGCATGCGTTCACACTTTAGTTCATTTATTCAACAAGTGATTGTAATGTCAAATACCTACAGATCATTTGATATTTTTTTTTTTTTGGTTCAAGTACGGTTGCGATCTTTCTTAAGAGCACCTGTTCCAAAGATGAGCTTTTTAAAAATTCCAGCTAGTTGGAACATGGTGTGAATAGAGCACTGATTATAGGGAGGGAATGGACTCTTTTCCTTCTAGTTCCCCAAAGGACAGTTTGAAGGAGGTCAAATTTATTCTAAATAAGGAAGACTCTTCTAGCAGCCGTCACTGGGCACTCATGGACTAGGGTTAACCCCCCCCCCCCAATATGTGAGAGTAGCTAGCATAGGAGAGATCCGCAGAGTTTTGTGTAAAGGTTTGGAGAAGAGCTGTGGACTTGGTGACGTTCCCAGCTTTCTTCCAGCCTTGAAAACCTGAAAGCAGTGTAAGGGCCACATGAGATTCACCACAGCAGCTCTAGTTTCTCCTGGTGTAAGGTCCACTTAGTGTATTTCATCCGACTTCTGCAGAGACATCAGGGAGAGAGAGGTTTGCGTATGCAAGTTAGAGTCTCATTTTCTCTCCAGGTAAGAAGAACCTTGGAATATAATTCTAACACAAGAGACTAATAAAAAAAACATGAAGGCCCCAGAGAATACTAACTATCTCAAAGCTAGCAGTCAAAAACTTACAAGAACGTTCCCTCCGAAGCTGGTTATAAGACCTACAGTGTGGAGAAGACAACTCCACATCTGGCTTCTCACTAACCTCTCCCCAGGTTACATGCACATATCACAACAGGTAGCAATGGGCGGTGCTGAGACAAGGGAGCTAGTTTATCCCTAGACAGGAAGCTGAGAGCCCAGAAAAAAAAATCAGATCGAGTAATTTTCCTCTTTGAAGAGGTCAAACAAAGTTGGATCTTCATGGACCACTCCTCTTCATATTCTGATGATTTAAGATCAAGGGGCTCATAAATGCTGCACCTATAATTGGGGTACCTGTCACCTGCATGCAGAGACCTGGTCTACATATTAATTTTCTGCCAGGAATTTGTTGTCGATGATTCGAGTATGGAAGCCTCATTTTCAGTAAAAAAATTCTTTAAAATCGATCTCCATCTGTGTTTTCAAAACTAAAGCTCCGAAGAAGTTGGAAGTGTTGTCTATTAGTGAAGAGAGTGGGCTGTGGAGTCAAACAGACCTGAGCAAGAGTCTTAACTTTGCATGCGACTCTAGTTCCATTCTGTTGCTGTGACAAATACCGTGACCAAAAACAACCCAGCGAAGGAAAGGATTTATTTCATCTTCCGTGGTCCAGTCCATCACCGAGGAAAGCAAGGGCAGACACTTGACGCAGAAACCACAGAGGAATGTTGCTTTGCTGGCTTTCTTGGTGGCCATGCATAGCTAATTTTCTTACTCAGCCCAGGACACCTGCCTAGGGAATGGTGCCAGCCCATAGTGGGCTGGGCCCTCCTCCATCAATGAATAATCAAACCACTCTCTCACAGACATGCCCATAGGCCGTTCTGATCTGGGCAATCCTTCAATGGAGATTTCCTTCTCGGGTGACTACAGGCTGTGTCCAGCTGACCGAGCTAACTCAGGCACATGCTCTTTGACATGCTCTTAGGTTAGTCAGAGTAATGTGTCTTATCAGAATTTCAGTTTCCTCGTCTATAATGGACCAAGCTCACAGTCAGTACTTCATGATGCTCAGTGGGATTCTTCCATATGGGATCCGTGTCTTAGTTTGGGTTTTTATTGTTGTGACGAGACCCCATGACCACAGCAACTCTTACAAAGAAAATATTTAATTGAGGGTGGCGTACTTAGGGTTTCAGAGGTTCAGTCAATTATCATCATGGCAGGGAGCATGGCAGCATGCAGGTAGAGGTAATACTACTGGAACTGAGAATGCAACATCTTGCAGACAACAGAGAATCAACTGATTGTTACAGAGTGAAGCTTGAGAAAAAGACTTCAACCCCAAGGCCATATAGGAGACAGATGTGGACATAGAAAAAATATTTCAGAAGTTTAGATCGCTAAGTCTAATTTTTGCATACAATAGTATAGAAATCCAGTGTTCTCTGAAAGCCACCTTTGTGAATTTTTGATTGAAGATTTGGCAGACACGCTTTGGATCGGAGGAAGAGATTTTTTTTCATGCCTCGAGCCCTCCATGTGAAGTATGAAATAGGCTTGGTTGGAGACTCACGAGGCTGCCCTGATCTGTGTCTGGCAATTTTCATGGAGTCACCATTAGAACCTGTGCCCTTCAGAGGCCTGAAATCCTGGGGGTCCATTTAACACCTGCAGTTTTCCCCATGTTTAAACAAAGGCTGCCATGCCGCAGGCTAGCTGAGCTTTAAGCCCCCATCTGTTGGGTGGTTTCTGGCATAGTCTCTAAAGGGTTATGTGTGTTTTATCATTTAGGTTTCTTCTGAAGAGAGATTTAAAATCAATTTAGAGGTCATGTTCAGGGACTTTGTCAAAGCTGCAGGTTCCAAGTCAAACAGGAATTGGTCCTCAGGGGCTCGCTAATGACAAGTGGAAAGAGAAGCAGTCTGTCCCGCAAACCCATGACCTCATCCCCCTCTCCCTTCGCCGAGGTGCTGGCGTTTCTTTGAAGTCTATTGCCCCCTTCGTTTGTTCTTTAATTTCATATCACCAGGACGAGCCTCACTCTGTCTTGTGTGCATCATAGGCTGTCCTGGGGTGGACTTCTCTGATGAACAAAAACCAGCCCCAGAGAGATTGTTCTGAAAAACCTCATTTCCAAGTTCAACATCACACACGTCTAGGTGAGACAGGATGGACATTCTTCTCATTAAAGGAAACTTCTAGACAAGCTATGGACTTTAGAGATCTTAGCTAGCTTATGGAATATAACTATGGAAAAATAGATTGTTTATTTCTCCACCCCCTGTCCTACCCATGGATAGGCAAATTATGAAAGCCTGTGTCAGAAAAAGTTAATGCCAAGAGCCCAGCAAGAACACAGCCTTTTTTTCTTGGTCCGTTTAAGGCGCTGAGATTGGATTAGATCTCTAGGATATTGGGTTTTCTCTCTGTGGACTGCCTGGAGCTCGGGCATTATTGTGATATTTGGCTGAGATGGTGCCAAAGTGCAAGGGACATTTGTGGTGATGAGTCATTAGCTGAAGTACAGCCCGCATAAACCCTTTTCATGCATGGTTTTCAGCTGTTCCCTTGGAGAGCTCTGCAGTGGTGTGTGTGTGGGGGGGCTTGCTAAAGGTTGATCTGTCTTTGAACAAAGGAAAAGGATGGACTAAGCTCTCTGGGGGAGGGAATCTTAGTTAAGACTGCCAAACAAAGCGTCCCTGATTACCCCCTGAAATGGAAGAGGTTGGAATGGTGAGGTTTGACATGCCTGAGGCCTTCTTCTTGGAAGACCCTGCTCCCAAGCTGTGGTTGGTGACTTCTGCAGGCTAGAGTACCAGACTAATAGATCGGTATCTAGTGTTGGGTCCTTAGGTAGCCGGGTAGAGGACCTAACATATGAAACTAAGTTATGGGTAAAATCAAAAAGGGTTTGGATGACCAGGTAGTCTATCCCTTTCGGTGATACATGTGGAGATTTGAGCCAGCAGCCACGAAGTGGTTTGCTCACACAGCCTGTCACAGAGCTAGAGCTGTCTGCCTAATTCTATCTAGTTCAGGGCTCAGCCTAGATCAAACAGCCTGGAAACTCAGGTTCCTGATCACAGTGGTGACCAGAGGAGAGTGTGGTGGTAGCTTGTCACCACTTGTCACCACTGGCTTCTATCTCCTACAGGAAAAGCAAATAGAACGTTTGTCCTATGGCTATCTGCCGGCAGTACCACCTTCAAATCAAAGCTGGCACCTGGCATAATGAGCCTGGGCTCTGCATTCTCTCTTCCGCCATGGGCAAAGCAAACCACCCTCCTCAGTTCATCCGTAGTCATTCAGGCCCTGCCTGAGGTGAGATGAAGTAAAACCGAAGACCCTATTATGCACTGGACGTTGTCTCTGAGTCCCAGGGGAGAGGCTCGTTGCTGTGGCTGGTGTGAGCGGCTGATGTGCTCATTGATATGGGAGGCAGACTTCGGGTCATGTTGCTGAGAAGATTCCATGACAGAACCCTTCTCTGTCCTGGTACTTGGTGTGAGTAATTCTCCCTCTCCACTGGCCCCGACTCTCCCTCCTACTCCAAACCTTATCTAGACCCCAGTCCTGTGACTACAAGCCTTTCCTGCTGTAGCTCTATACCTACAGCTTGACTCCTATGTCAGGGACTATCAGGATGACACCTTCCACTTGTCCAGAGATGAAGAGACCTGTCTTGGCAGAACTACCATGAGTGATTCTCCATGTCTAAGACAGGGCTGAGTGGCTCGCTGTGAGCTTCCTGTTGCCAGCTGCATGTCGTAAGAAGACTCGAGGTTAGCTTTAACAAACAGCTCCACTTAAAAACAGAGTGGATCTGACCTTTTGGAGACATTTTGGTGAACACTGATTAGTTTCTGGAGACAGTTTATAGAAATTTAAAATTTTTAATTATTAAGCAGTAGACTTGATTTTTTTTAGAGCGATCTCGGTCCAGAGCAAAATTAAGCGGTAGGTTTGAGGGTTTCCCGTATATCCCTTTCCGTCATACGAGCACAGTCTCTCCTGATGCCACAACTCTCACCAGAGTGGTTCATTTGTTACAATTGATGACCCATATGGACACATCACTGTCACCCAAGGTCCATTTTTATGCTCCTTCACCTTTGGCATACATTCTGTAGACAGGGAAATTTACGATGATGTGTACGGACTATTATAATAGCAAACAGATTATTTTTTTGCTAAAACTTCCCTATGCTCCTGATCCATCCATCCCCACTCCAGACCTGGGCAACTAGAGATCTTTGAGGCATCTTTATAGTATTTCCTGTTCTAGAGTAAGATGGTGGGAATCATGCAGACTGTGGTCTTTTCAGCATTGTGTGTCCCACTTAGCATCACACACTGAAATTTTCTCCATGTCTTTTCAGGGCTTGATGCTGCATTTTAATGCTGAATAAGACTCCATGCACAAACTTCACCCTGATTATTAGAATTTTTAATAAGCAAATAGACTTCTGTTAATAGAACTTGTCTGTTTTACTTACCACTTAATATTGGCACCACTCATTACCATGTAGATCTAATATTTCCTCTCATTTTTAATTTGCTCACCTCAGTAGCCCCATGAAGCAGGTAAGAATGTCATGACTAAAAGATGAGAGAAGAAAATGAAAAAGACCGTATCTTTCTGTCTATTTGCCTCTGTGTCTCTAACCATATGTCCCCTTGTGGGTCTGGTTATGCTTTTGTCTGTCCGGCTGACTCATTCTCTCTTCTTCTTTCAGGCCTCCCATCTTCTACCTCTTTCTTTTGTTTTTTTTCCCTTTTTATCATTGAATGCATATTTGCTCCCTGGACTAGTTGAAAAGAATTACCTTTTGTTAATTCATGAAGCCAGTGTCTGTCCTTTGTGCTAGCTTGGTGGTGTATGCGTGAGCAAACTGGCCGTGCATAGTTGGAGACAGAAAACTTCTCAATGTCAAAACCAGAGACCTGAAGTGAGAGGCCAGCCTCTGACCTCCCATCAAAATGCAATAGTGCTTTGAAGTTCTCCTGAAATAGAGAATGAATATGTATGGCGTAGGCATTCAATAAATGTTTGTTGAATTGAATGCAGTAAAAATGATAAAAGTGACATTACCGAATACATTTTTTAAAACTTCATTACATGTGCTGGAAGGTGTTTTTGACATTTTGTCTACATCTTTAGCTGCAGCCCCAGTGCCTGGCGCCTCTGATAGAGTTCCTTATGCTACCATGTTAGGAATCACCAGCTGCAGCGGTAGAACCCGGGCTTGCCTTCGGTCATTTGATTCTAACGAGGGAGGTGAGCTTCCTTTAGAACAGCCATTGGAGTGTGCCTATTGGTCACCATACACATCTCGGGAAATTCTGTAACAATCATAGAAGGCAAAATCTTCTTCCTCATTCTATTTTGTAACAGATGAGAAAAGTGAGGCTCAAATATATAATCTACCCTGATTTTATACCTAGTAAGATGTAGGATGGAAATTTAAATCCAAGTTTATCAAAACTTATAAGCCATGTAGGCATGATGTTCTACTCTTCTTTGTACACATGGGAAATCATATGTCACAGGAACTGTTGATTTGTGCTGTGTGTGTGTGTGTGCCTGTATGCACAAGTGCACACTCACATGTGTGCGTGTGTATATAGAGGCCAGATGACAACCGTGGGTGCCACTCACTTTTTTCGAGTAAGTGTGAGATGAGGTCTCTCATTGGTCTAGAGCTTCTGGGGTAACCCAGGCTGCCTGACCAGTGAGTACTTGGGGCCTGCTTGTCTCTCTCCCCTCAGCACTGGGATTACTATTCAGTTACTGCTCCCATCTCTTCTGCATCGTTTTTGGTGATTGAACATAGGTCCTCCTGCTTGTAAGGCAAACGTTTCTACCAACTGAGTCGTATCCCCAGACCTGTTTGTTTTTTAAAATTTGGTTAGCAGTACTAAATATCCTTGAATATTTTACCTTAGGGTCCATTTTGAGTCTTAAAACATTAGCCATGTTTTCAGCATCTTGAGCAGCCCTGAGAATAAGTGACAGTTTAGGGATCAGCTCCAAACAAGATATTTACACCAGTGCCTCTAAGGCTTAGGGAACATTGCGGAATTGGGGGGTATGTAAAAGTAAGCCAATTGGATGAAGTGCTGTAAAATGCCATCCTGCAGACTCGTCATAACTATTGTCATCAATCAGTAACTCACAGCAGCTGCAGTCACTTCTCCTGGGCCTTCACAAGACTGGCCTTGTCAACAGACATAGACTAAGAAGGGACTTGCAGAGCCCTATACCTTACCGCTGAGCTATTGATAGAGTTTTGTAGAGGAGCGTCATTGTCTTTGGTTACATGCCCACTGCTGAGCTCAGTGGGATAGCCCCAAACCTATGCTCACACAGAGAGTCCTGGTTAAATGCAATGCATCAGGAAATAAAATGAACAGACATGAAATGTGAGGAAGAGATGTGTATGAATGAGGAGATGGGGTAGACAAGGATAGTAGGGGGATGAGAAAGAGTTCGGGGTCAGAGCAGTCCGTATAGGTTACATACATGTGTGAAATTATCAACAAACAAATTTAATACATAAACAGCCCAACACATTAAACATGAAGTTTTAAATTGCCAGAAGAGACTGATGACTCATAGTGCCTCAACCATGTTTTGGTTTCGAGTTGAAGCCACTCAAATAGATTGGACCGCTACAGAAGGTGGGTGTGTCAACCTCCTATACTCCCTGTTTGCCGTTTCAACTCTTCATTTGACAATGTTTCCCCACATCAGGAACCCCCGAAGTCTACAGAACCGTAATGTGCCCCAGAGTCCTCTGGCTCTTCAAAACCTGACGAGCTCCTGTAAGTAGGGAGGGAGAATTCTCCACAGGTTGCGCTGTCGGTGTCCTGTAGTTCCAAAGAGACAACAGTGTAAGAGTATGGCTGTGTACATGACAGCATTCACCCAGTGGGCTCACAAGCTAAATTATGCCATCAAGACCTCAATGAGGAAGACGATTTCATGATGGAAAGTAATGATACATACAATATGAGCATGTTTCTTCTGAGGGGAAAAAAAAACATGCAGATTTGTGATGTTTCATTTACTTCTCAACAGAATCCATTTGGCTATTCCATCTATTGACAACTGTGAGTTCTTGGTGGCTGGGCCACTTTTGGTGTGACACTAGGCTTTGTGCAGCTCGGTGGAGTACCTAGCTCTAGCATAGATACAGAACGGATGCTTGCATTTGTGTGTGCTGAAAACATGGATGAGGACAAGATAACGGGATCTTCTTCCTGACCTGGGCATTTTCATTGTGTTAGCCAAAGGTGTCTTTGTGCCCAGCTGTTGCTGGTGTTTTCTCCCCTTCCAAATGCCTCCTGCCAGGACCTGGGTTTTCAGGCCCTCACATACATACATACACACCAGGCTTGCATTTTTGCCCTTTGTGCCCAAGTGAGCCTGTGTTTCTCCCTTTGTAACTTATTTCAGGAACTTCCATTATGACCATTCTCCTTGGGGTTTAACTCTGACTCAAGCCTCCAGTCGTGAGTCTCCGGGCTCCCTGAAAGGGGGACTGCATTATTGTTGGGAAGCTTCCAGGATTTCCTAGTGGGCGATGCTTGTGGAGAATGGTGTAACAGTAAGCAGACACCAGGATGGGAAGGATGGTGGAGGTAATGGCTCCCAGGAGACTCTCCTTTTCTGGACAAACAATGTTCATGGCAGATGCCTCTTCCACCTGAGAGCTGTTCTCTTGAGTTCCTGGCTTGTCGATCCTTTTCCTAAACCAGTATAAGAACAGAAAGCCATGTTATCAATGTGCTTTGCTCAGTGTGGAGCCCCAGGAGTTCCTGCTGTCCACTGTCTGCTCCTAGTTCTGTTGTGGAAGCTTAGCATTACCACCTGTTTAGGTCCCTTGCTGCATCACTAGCTATACCGAGCTTGGGGGCTATCAGAAATCCAACCATTGGTTGTTTCCTTTGTATAGAAAATGTAAAGCCAGACCCACCTGCAGTACCTCCCCCCATACACTCTGTGGCTGCTGCATAGAGAGCATTTGTTTTTCAAGAGTCGTTTTTATTTATTGGTGCATCAGGAAAAATACAAATACACTCAGCCACCCATAATTACACCATGTGAAGATACGTAGCTCTTGCATTTTGATATGTAGCCTTCTAGTCTATATGCCATACATTTATCTCCAGCTAACAACCAACATATTTCAACTACCTTGGGTGACACTTTATATTGTTTTATTCCCTGCTTTTCTTTTTTTTTACTTAGCATATTATAAAATATTTCTTTGCCAGTAAAATTTTATAATGTTATCTTAAAGGATAATGTTACATTTTAAGAATACCCACCTTCCATTCAATCTCCTGAGTACTTGCACCCACCTAGTTCTTTCTAATCATTGGTGTTACTAAGGGAAACATCAAGGCTAATCTTTGTGCACATTTGTGCACATTTCCCCTGAGATGTTTCTAGAATCTAGATTGCTAATTCAATTGATTTAAAAAAATTGAGACTTTTGAAACATAAAATTTTGACACTTTAGGAATGTTAGTAAGGATTAAATTTCATTCCCTATGTTGCTTAGATAGTTTCAAACTTTGACTCTTTTCTTGGTGGTAGTATTATTGCCACAATTTCAGCGTGTCTTCCATGTCTTGTCATTTTCAGAAAGAAGCTATCAAGCAAGGTGAAGTCATTCATTGTACAAGTGCTTGCCAAAAGTTGACTTGGTTTAAGGCACTGCACTAGTCGATGTGTGACAGAGGAGACATTCCAGAGTGTGCAGGCCACAACTGTCTTCAAGTCCTGACTCGGTCTCCTTTTCTTTACCCACTACAGGAAGCACTACCCCATTAACAAACAATTCAAGATTTCTGCTAAACTTCTTCCATTGTTTTCATTTCTTTATGCTCTAAAATATTAGTTACTTGGTCAAATTTTAAGATACATTGTCAAGATGAAAATAAGGCTAATTTAGCACGAACATGACTTACATTTTTTTCCACCCTAGATGTCTTTTTGTTTTTTTTCAAAAAACCGACACATGCTTATTTTAGTAAATTAGAAAAATCAGGAAAGTATAAAGAAGAAAACAAATGACTCATAACCAGACCATTCAAAGACAATTATTGTTAATTGGTGTGTTTCCTTCCAGGCCTTTTCTTTGTGTGTTTTTCACAAAACTGAGATCATAGTACATGTGCAGTTTCCCAAGCATATAATGTAAACATTTCTCTATGTTATCAAAACGTCTTTGGAAACATTATCTCTAATGGCTCCATAATATGCCATTATGGAAATGAATTAAATATATAAAATACAATGATTAATAGTGAAAAGCTCCATAGTAAAGCCTCATGGACTCTAAATCTGAGGCTGCTGTTGTCTGGCGTCCATCTCTGACAAGGTACTTGACTTTTCTGTGACTCAGTTTTCTTTAGGATAAATATAGTTCTAGCCCATACAGGTTCTATGAGCATTGCATGAGATAATCCAAGTGAGGCTTAATTACGAGCATAGTTCATAATGGGCATTGAGTGAATGACTTCTGCTATTGTTTCTTAAGCACTCTTCCTACAGTTAGGTTTTGTTTTCAACCAAGAGGCATTATTTATAATCACTGAAGACTGTAATTGTTCACAAACATGTTCGTCTTTAGAATGTTTTCTTAGGAGAGAATCAAAGAGATAAATAGGAGCACCCTCAAGGCTCTGCCTATTGCCAGAAAATGTATCTGTCTATATCTCGTGTACAGTGCAATGCTGTTACTCTAAACAGACAGCTGGTTAAGTCCCAATCAGGATCACCTCTGAGGGTTTCTCACCTCTTGCTACCTCCTCTCTGGCCATGCTCATCTGTCTACCCCAAAAGACACATAAACATCATAATTTTGGGGTCATTTCTAACTTTTGACCGTCTTATTTTTTCATATGCAAAATGAAGGTCTCAACAGATTCTCGTGACAATTAAGTAAAATGATTTACATATGTGCAAATTTGTATATGGTAAGCCCTTGCTGTTAACTATTATTAGTAAAATACTAATTTTGCTCCTACTAGGAGTCTAGGAAGTGATCAGTCAAGCATAATCATTAAAAAATGTATTTTTAAAAATTTATTTAAAGTTAACTTCTTTTTATCAGCTCATACATGGAAAGTCGTATTTTCATGTTTTCATTGATGGTTTGGGGGCTATTTTTGGAGTCAAACTTTTGCCGAACATTGCTATTTGTCTGTAGTTCTGTGTGTGTGAGAGGGATGGGGGGGGGAGTGGCAGGGGGAGAAAATGAGAAGAAAGAGATACGGAGAGTTGTTATGTGTTTTGTTGTGTTGAACTTGTTTTTATCTCCCTGTGGTCACTGTGTGTTTCTCAGGCTTCCATGCCATCTGATTAATTATCCATTTAAGAATTTGTCTGGAAAGTATTGTTAAACTTAAAAGTCTGTCATTCCTGAAACTCACCGCTTTTTTTTTTTTTTTAATTCTGAAATTCTAAAAACATTGGCCATTCTTCTACCTCTGGTACAGCAAGCCACCTACAGGACTACCCAAAACTTCAATGAGTGATGGAGTCATCTGCAGAATCTCTCATCTAGGCTGAGAAACATTGGTGAATCAGTCACCCAGTCACTGACTTTTAGGCATACATAGAAAGAGGCTGTGACATGGACCTGTTTGGGTCTATGTCCTTGTTTCTTGCTTGTTCTCATGTCCCCTAACTGGGTCCCTGACTCATTTTTCCATATTCCAGTTCTCCCTTTGATAATCTGCTCATGCCTTATGGGCTTCTAGAATGACAGTCTACCTGCCATTCTCCTTCCTTGTGGGCATCACAACTCCAGTTGAGAATGTCTGCTCTTGGCCCCTCTGATAGCAGCCAATGGTGTGCCATGATCTGAAGGCCACAGATTAATAGGCCCAAGCTCCCATTGCAACCTTTTCTGAAATAGCCTGCCAACCTTTCCAGTCATTGCTTATCATAGCTCAAGGGACCTGTGCATACCCGTATATTTGGATACCAGATTTTCATATAGTATCTGTAGGGTAAACATTTCCCTCCTAGAAAACACATCATTCTTCTTGAAATTTTAGAACTCAGACTACTTAACAACCAGGCCCTAATTATGTCCAAAATTTCCTTCACTTGCCGTAATAATAATAAATCATGATAATATGGATAATGCCTACTGGATATCTACTCTATAGAAGGCATTGTGCTAAGTGGTTCTTAATCACTTCCTAATGACATCGTCAAGATGAGCAGAAAGGATTGGCTGTATTATTGTTTCTACATTAGCAAGGGTAGCAAAGCTCAGGGAAGCTGAGTAGATGACTTCAGGTCACAGAGATAAATGGTAGCGCTCTGAGTTGAGTTGAGATCAGCCTGGTTTCTGAGATCACAAACTCAACTGTAAGATCAGATAGGGATTAATCTGGGATCCCCCACGTGGTTGCCCCTAATAGATGTTCTCCCAGATTCTGTCTATAATTGCTATGTGGCTTATCAGAAAAGTGGCTGGCTTCTTCTTCTTCGGGGCTATCTTTGCAGGGTGAGAACCTCATTAGACCGTTGTGGGACTCTCTTCTTTAGTGTCTGGCCCTCCTGCTTGCTCTGTGAGCACATGTCCTTTTACTCACCTCTTAGCTTCCTCCTGTCCTTCCTGGAAGGCACTGCACATTCTAGTTGGTTTTTTTCGCCTTTATATCTACTGTACTGGCCATCTAGTCTTGAAGGTAAAGAACTCGGTGTCTTCATCTTTAGGGTCTCCATAGATGAGTCTGTATTGGCTGCTATAAAAATCATTGGAGGCCAGGTATCTTTTAAACAATTGAAATTTTTGGAATTTGAAATTTCTGGAAGCTGAAGAGTCTAGGATCTAAGCATTGGCAGATTTTATGCCTAGTAAGAGCCCATGTCCTAGTTTTCTGGTAGGGCCTTCTCATGCCCTCATGTGATAGATGGTATGAGAGATCTCTACTTGTACATAATATTTGTACATATATTATGTAATAGGTCTAATTGTACATATTACTTGTACACATATTATCTAATAGGTCTCCACTACGTGCCCCATCTCCTAAAGCTCCCGCTGTAATAGAGCCATATAAATGGGAATTAATTTCAACCTATGGATTTAGATGGGGGAACACAAATATTAAGTTCTTAACACTCTAGCAATGAGCAATCCATAGTATACCTTCCTCAATTTTTTTTCACTGCAAAGGAGTTGAGGTTAATATGGATGTGATTGTCACTGACCTCCAGCCATAATACTGCACAGACCTCCATGTGTGGCTAGCAAGGGAGCCAGGGATGAAAGTCTGAAGTGCCCACCGGTTCTGGCTTTCTTTCCACTGCCTGTTTCAGTGTGTATGACATTAGGAGAGGTGAAGAAGCAGATTCTGTGTCTGGCTTTAGTCCTTTTCCATAGTCTAACTACAGAAGATTCTCAGCAGTGGCAGCTTTAATAGCTACAGTTTGACTATTTGCAAGCAAACCCAAATTTACATGAAATGTCATAAATTGTCATTTTGCTGAGATAGGGCTTTGAAAATGCCACGCTATTAGGTGGGGTGTGGTTGTGAGTTACTTAGATGGTTTCGTGATTTGTTGTTTCCAGCCTATTATGATAATGTATTTTATGGAGGTGATGATATGCTACATCAGGATTCATGAATGTGGGCATTCCAGAAGTCTCTGGATGCATCTTGCACAAATACCAAGGGTTACCCCGTGTGCATGGTGGCCAGCAAAGTAAGGCCACTCCTCTGATCCTGCTGCTTAATCTAAGCAATAAGCAGGGAAATAACTTCACTTTTCTACAACAGCTCTGCAGGTCAGTGGCAGCAATCCCCCCTAGGAATCTGAAGGGCTTCCTGTGCACAGAAAAAAGCAGCAGAACCAGTATTGTCCAATTAGCCCATGTTTCATTCACCTGCTCCAAATACTTTTACTGCGTAGTTCCAGCTGCTTCTCTTGGACTAGACTGCTATTATCCTGAAAAAAAAAACTAGAAATCTTGGGTTTTCATCTAGAAATATTAAGGGAATTTAAGGAAATATTTTCATTTTCCATTCAGACTTTTAATATTGCATATACCCTCTGTGTCTGTGACCTACCTAGATCTAATATAATCGTTTATTCAGCAGTCTCAAGGGTTAGCTTCTTTTATACCTGGTCTCAGCAGCCATGGTGTCTGCTGCTGCCAAGACTCTCTGATGACAGCAAGACCCGAGAAGTCTCGGGGAGACAGAGTGCCACTTGCCAACACAGAGTCCATTATCTTGGAAGTGACTCCTGGAGTCACTCCTGAAAGCAATTTCTCAAAGTTTATTGTCTTAGTTAGGGTTTCTATTGCTGTGAAGAGACACCATGACCACAGCGACTCTTATAAAGGAAAACATTTAATTGGGGCTGCCTTACAGATCAGAGGTTTAGTCCATTGTCATCATGGCAGATAGCATGTAACACAGACAGGGACTAGAGAAGGAGCTGAGAGTTCTAATTCAAATCTGCAGGTGGCAGAAAGAGTGACATGGGGCCTGGCTTGAGCTTTTGAAACCTCAGAGCCTAGTAACACACTTCCTCTAACAAGGCCACGCCTCCTAATAATGCCACTCTCTCCCCCTGAGTCTATGGGTGCCATTTTCATTCAAACCACCACATGTATGCTCGAATCTTAGAAGGCTCACCGTGCAACTGTGATGGGAGAGGAAAGGGAGGAAGTCCAGGCATCTTGGTCAGCAGAGGTCATCAGTCATAATGAGGTCCTCATCCTGATGTGACTTCAGATAAGATCATCACGGGTGGAAGAAGAGGCTGTGTACCGAAGTTCACACGGTCATTTGTAATCATTACTCCGGTCCATTCAACAACCATCCTGTGGAATTATTTTTCGAACTTCTCAGCATAGATAAGGAGCCTCTTTTTAGCCACTTTCTTTGGAGCAGCTTCTCAGAAATTATAAATGCACAACTGGAGCTTTCTAAAGGCCCGTCAGATCCCACTTCACGAACTCTACCCATTGTGCCACCAATTTTGTGTGAATGAGCAACATGGGACACCTCTGCTCTTACTCTGATTGTGACTGTCCATAAATCTGGATAAACCCTGAGAGTACTCTGTGGTGATACTGTGTTCTCCAATATATTGTGCATCCTAATAAACTTATCTGGGGTTAGAGGACAGAATAGCCATTAGATATAGAGGCCAGAAAATGTTGGCACACATGCCTTTAATCCTAGCATTCCAGAGGCAGAGATCTGTCTGGATCTGTGTGAGTTCAAAGCCACACTGGGAACAGCCAGGCATGGAAACAAGAGCCTTTAATCCCAGGAAGTGATGGCAGGAAGCAGAAAGGTATTTAAGGCGTGAGGACACAGAAGGTCGGGGTAAGCCTTTAGGCTTTGAGCAACACAGTACAGCTGAGATCCATTTGGATGAGAACACAGAAGCTTCCAGTCTGAGGAAACAGGATCAGCTGAGGAATTGGCAAAGTGAGGTGGCTCTGGCTTGTTATGCTTCTCTGATCTTCCAGCATTCACCCCAATACCTGGCTTCAGGTTTGATTTTATTAATAAGACCTTTTAAGATTCGTGCTACAGTACTCTGTGACCAACATCTCTATTGTTGTTTGCAGACCTCTGTGGAAAAGATGAGGAGGAATGGAAGACTATCACTTCCCTCTGTTTATTGGTGGCTTTGTCACTTGGTCTAGAGTGCCTTGTCCCTCCCAGTGTTCCAGGGATATTCCTGACCTTCAGTGGGCAGTAGGTGTACAAGAACTCTGAAGTATGAAGTCCCCAGTCCTTAAGGAGGCTGGGACAGCCAGACCAAGAGTGCTGAAAGTCCTTGGGCCAATTACTTTCATTGTGGGCATCTTCTCTGTCTGACTCAGCAAGCTGAAGCAACATTTTTTTTGAGTGAGTCTAAAAAGGGCTGAAAAGTACGGACTTAACTATTGTGATATTTTTCCTCTTCTTCTGTGAGTTGGAATGCATTTTCTTATCTTGGAAAACTTCTATGAAGAACAGAAGTTTGAAGGAAGGGTCTTTGAGAGCTTATCTGTGCGTTTGTGGAGCATGGAACTGGCCACTGATATGACTCCATCTCCAGTTCACCTCATTGGTTCCTTGGAAAGAGAGATGGAGTTCCATTTTCCCCCACCCCTTCCAAGTCATAAAATCAATGTGCCATGCCTACCAACTAGGCTCAAGAACCAGCATAATACATTCTCTAGCCTTTTCTGAAAACATCTGAAAGTTATCCATCAGAGCAGAGGTTGTTGACACCTTGGCCCACTCATCCAGGGGTGGCACAGCACAGGGCATCTGCTTCCTGCTGCATACACATCCAAATGCCCTTTCTCCTGAGGGCTAGCCCTGCTGTCTCTGAACTTTCAAAGTCAGGCCCTTGCCTGAGGCCGAGGAGACTTCAGATTTTCATGGCTTCAGCATCTGAGCCAGGGTGTAAGCTGGCTGATGCCGGTCCCCTAGGTGGTCACAGAGGGTGACTTCTTCTCTCAGCACTGTAGACAGACCTAACAGTTGGAGAGGAACTTCTCACACACTCCTCAGCTGGATGCTGCATTGTTAGTGAGTGAAAACCAAGTTGAGAAACAGGACGTTGTAAAATATTAATGGCAAGCTCTCTGGATGCTACAGATGGGGATGATATTTATTTTCTTCTTTGGACCTTCCTGTTTTTTTTTTTCTTTAGACTTTCTATAGCATATCTGAAAGTGTATTTTAAATTATATTTCTAAGAGATGCACTCAAGATGTACTGCATGAAGGCAAATAACTGTTCCGACATTCCTTCACACTTGCTGGCTTCAAATTACTGCCTCTACTCTCAGAGCCAGGCGATTTGGATGGGGGTGGGAGCCAGGAGGGAAAAGAGAGGAGGCCGCAACGTGGGCCATTGAATTTCTTCTCTTCAGACATTGCTCTGGCAGGGTGCTCATCTGTATGGTGGCAGTGCGACTTTCATGTTTTCCCCAAGGTATTTTATGGCCTTTTTACAGTGGCGCTGTGAATAACTTCCTCTCCCTAACTTCCAAACAGTGAAAAATCTGAGATCATTTCTCTTGCCTCTTCACTTGGCTTTTTTTCCCCCCCTGTGTGTGAGCCCCATTCCATAACGCTAGTCCGCTCACCTCACTGTCTCTCCCTTCACCTTCTCTACTCTCCTTTGCCTCCTCTTGTGACTCTCTCCTTGCCTCACTTCCTAATCCTTGAAGGGAAATGAAGTCCACTGGTGGGAGCCAGCTGACATGGTCAGCCCACACTATGTCGGGGACAGACCGCAGATCCAGGCTCACTGTTTGAAGCTAGGTGGCCCCAAGTTCCAGGGACCGTTTTGATCCTTCACTTTTTTAGAGGGAAATTCGAGTTTTAAAGCCAAGTATAAGATGGGGGTCTGGTCCATGAGTTCCAGGTGTCCTCCCTAGAGGAAACTTGGTAATAGTACCAAACAGAACCCGCAGGAGGGTGACTGGAAAGACAAGTGAGTCTTGCCAACTGCTGTCTTCTGTGACTGGCCTGTCGTTCTCCAGAGAATGTTACAGGCATCCATGTCCTGGTTCATAGCTTCCTGTTGTGTTTAATTCAGGATAGTTAACAGGATCCCCAAAGAGTTCTGGGCTGGGCAGTGTTGTGCTACCATAAGGAATAGAATAGGAGCTATGGTCTGCTAGACCCCAGACTGCTCTGGTCTGCATCAGTAACCTACTTTCTTGAACTAGTTGACTCTACTCATCCACATATCTCCGGCATCAACTTCTCAGGTGTCTTCTCCTAGCCTTCTCAATCCAGTTGAACCTCCCCCTTCCTGTACTAAAGAGATTTGCATCCTCTCCTTCACAACACACAGGGCAAGGCTTTGCAGAAGTGTGGTTGGCTATCTTCCTTCCAATGCTTCAACCCTTCACTATTGCTCTCCACCCTCTGGGCTCCTTATCCTGAAGCTCCACGAGGGTTTTAAGGACTTCTGTTGTCCACTTGACAGGCCCCAGATTCATCTAGGAAAGGATCCTCAGGGGGATATTTAAATTAGGTTGATGGAGGAAGGAAGTCCCACCATAAATGTGGGTGGAGCCACTTCATAGACTGAATAAAAATGAGAGAGGGAAGTCAGCATTGGCATTCATCAGTCTCTACTCTCTAACTGTGGGCACAGTGCAGTCTCCTCCCTCAGGCTCCTGACTTCCACATCATGACAGGCTGTGCCCTGGAACTACGAGCCAAACTAGAGCCATTCTCCCGTATGTTGCTTTGTCAGGGCATTTTCTCACAGCAGTAGAAGAGTGACCAAGACAAGGGTGATGTTTGCTGCTGCTCACCAAGGCAGCTTAGCTCTCAAGAGCAGAGCTAGATGCCTAGGAGATGTTCAGGACCTGGTCATTGAATGAATAAATCTTAGCTCGTGCATGTTTTGGTTCCCAGGCCTTGGGCATGTTACTCCGTCTCTTCGAGTCTTAGTCCCCTCTTTGGAAAATGGGAGTCATAAGGTTCCATTAGTTGCAAGATATTTCACAAGGGTCTGGCATGGGCACAGTAGGTGCCATCTACACACACACACACACACACACACACACACACACACACAGTATTGCTTCTTACATTTGTTAAATTTTGGTGTTTTGTTTGTTTGTGTGTTTTGTTTGTTGTTTGTGTTTTTTCTTTTTTTGCTCCAGAGTGTTATGGAAAGCATCGGATCTATAGTTGGCAAGCTTCAGAATATATGTATCCCTGTTTCTTTCCCCTCCTGTTTTCTTCACTACTTCTGTGGTTAGGGAGGCACAAAATGGAGAAACAGAGGAGAAAGCGACCAGCGTTCTGATGCTTCGCTAGTGAGATGACCTTGGGTAAAGCATGTCCCTTCCTGTGTTTCAGCCTCCTTGTCTGTGTGATGGAAAGACATAGACAAATCGCCTTTAAGGCCCTCCCAACTGTCACTCTGGAGCTCGTCAATAGGGGTCAAGGGTACCAGTGACAACTGCTGTTCCCTGGACAAGATGAATGGAAGCAGAAGGGAGATGTAGTGTCAGAGAAGGGCAAAGCGAATTAGGCTGTTGGCTGATCTGTTTTAATCCAAGCCAAATTTATTTTATAATACAGGTGAAGACTGCTTTAAAATGTATCACCATGACAGTGCCCCCTTAGTAACAGCACAAGGATTTCTGGTGTACTTTTGTTCAAAAGAGCCCGAGGGCTTTGTGTACACTGTCTCATTAATTCTCAGAGCATCTGTAAAGTTGCATGGGAAATCATGATGAGTTCTGTTTTACATGCAGAGAAACAAAGCTTCAAAAAGGTTAAGCAGCTTTCACAAGGTCATGAAGGAGCATCCTCGCTCCCAGAAACCTGAGTTCTACCTAGCACACCCATCTGTGAGAGCTCTTCTGATCTCTGGGTGGTGGGCATGAGAGATTCTGGATTGTGGCCTCTTGAGCAGTCTTTCTGCTGAACTGAGGTAGCTGCTAAGCACGTGAAGAGGGATAGAAAGGACTTGAAGTTCTTAGAGAAATTTCCCCACCTCACCACAAGAATTCACCTGGACCAGCCAATGTCCCATCTCAAGGGCCCAGGGGCATCAAACTTATGGTAGTTGCTATGGAAACAGTGTTGTGTGAGCCTAAGGCTATGGAGAGCCAGCTGTCAGGACTAAAGGTGTGTATTTCTAGGTCACCTTCCTGGCTGACCCAAAGTACTCTGTCTTCATTTACAGGAATACTGGAAGCCTCTGTGATCTGATCCATCTCCTTCTGGGGTATTGAATTCAATGTCCCAGTTCTCCAAGGAAATAGCCTTTCCTAGGCGATTTGTGTTGCTGAGTGGTATTCCTGACTCGCCCACAAACCTGAGGATGGCAATTATGTGCTTGACCCAAATGCTTTTTGACTACTAGACTGTGATGATCAATCTTCATCATTAGTTGGACTGAATTTGGACATGTCTATGAATGTGCTTCTAGAGAGGTTTAAGAAAGAAAAGGCCCACTTCACCACCCCATGTGCTCAGGTTCCAGACTTAATAAAAAGGGGAAAACATGGAGCCACTGAGTACAAACATTCCTCTCTCTCTCTCTCTCTCTCTCTCTCTCTCTCTCTCTCTCCCCCTCCCTCCATCCTGAATGTTGACATAATGGGACCAGTCACCTCTCATGGTCCTGCCACTGTGCCTTCCTACCATGATGGAGCCTTAGGAGCCAAGTGAAACCCTTCTCCCCTTAAGTTGCTCCTGTCAGTTTTTTTTCTTCACAGCAATCAGAAGAGCAATATACTGACCTTGTGTAGGATAATTGTGTTTTCTGAGCCTTAATCTCTACATCTTTCAAAAAGAGGTCAACTGACAGGGTCATTGTGGATATCATAGAGTGGATGGCCCTGGAGAGCATGTCGTGGCAGATGTACGAGTAGTTATTATCACTTTTCCGTGGCGGAGATCCCTTTCCCAAATGTGGTCCATGCCCTTCCCCAGAGAGTTTGCAGCATAGTCTCAGTGGTCACCGTGGTAACTGTCACTTCCAAGCTCAAAACAGGTCAAGAGAAGAGACAATTGTTCTTGAATGATTGATAGCCTCTTGTCCAACATCCCTGGACTGCTGGACTCACAGTGGGTGATTATCCCTATAACTACCCCTTGCTCCAGAAGAGAAAGGCCTTTTGTTGATGGACTTAATTCTGCAGGTGGCCCCATCTTTGTGTCACTTTCAGCACATTAATTATTTAGTACCTGGTGAAGCTCTCTGAGATCACAAGATGAAAGGCCCAGTGGCAGTTCAAAGTCTCTCTTTTGATTATTATTCTAGTCAACATATTTTTGGGGGAGAAAATAGGTTTGAGATCACAGTGGAGGGAATTTCATAAAGAGTGTGCATAAGCAAGCCATTGAAACAGACCCAGAACAGGCAGTCATGGTGCCCTGCTAATGGAGGCTCTGGGGATGTGGGTGCAAGTGTGGGTGTGGGAGGCATGTGTTACGAATCAGGTCACCTAGAGAGTGACACACTCTCTGTTGCTCTCTTGGATTAGTGAACTGCTAGTTAGTCTTCTATGGCTACTGAAATCCAGATTATGGAGGATTGGTGCAGTGACCAAGTGTATCAAGAGCAAGAGAAGATGGCTCACAGGAGGGTCAGGAGCAGCTTGGGACAATGAGGTCATCTCTAGTTAAGACAAAAATGACATGGATTAGGATTGTCCGAAGAGAGAGAGAAACTTTGAAAGAGAGGTCATTAAGTGTCATAGTCTTCATTATTTGACTTTGTCCATGAATTGTCAATCACTAGAAGCCTACATAGATATGATATCTCAGCTGATAAAATAGGTCCAGGCCCTGATCTAACTTTGTCTTTGATACTGTGCAGCCTATTCTACATAACACAAAACTACAGCATCCATGAAAATTTTTTCCTAATCTTTTCCTCCAGCCTTGTAAGAAAGACAATGAAAAATGAAATTCCACATGAACAACAGATCTGAAACTTAGGATCTGTGAATGAAGTTAATGTCCTGTTGTAATGCATGATCATAAGCATCCAAGGTGGCTGATACAGCATGATTGAAGACTTGCCTAAATGCCTGTCCTTGGGGGCCTTAATGGCTAAGCAGGCAGGGATTAAGTTCAAGATTTGCTTGATACAAGCTTGGGGTCCAGCTAAGGGAAGATGGGGCAACTTTGGGACCATGGATTTGGATGATCTTTTAAAAAATGGATTTCCCAGGTGGTGACACATACATATAGTTCCAGAAAGCCAGCCATCTATGTAACAAGGTTCTGTCTCAAAAAAAAAAAAAAAAAAAAAGGAAAAGAAAGAAAGAAAGAAAAGAAAGGCAAAAGAAAAAAATGAAAGAGGATAAAGTTTTTTAAAAAGGCTATAGGGAGGCAGAGATGGGGACAGATATTCTAGGTATATATCAGATTGGGCAAAAGCTTAGAGGCCAATAACAGTATCATAGAACATGTGAAAGGATATGAATGGGGAAAAGATATAAAGGTTGTCTATTGCTGCATTAAGACACCATGACCAAGGCAACTTATAGGGAATACCTTTATTGGGGCTCATAGTTCAAGAGGGTGCGAGTCCGTGATCGTTGTGATGAGCAACACTGTAGCAGACAAGCAGGCATGTGACTGGAACAGTATCTGAGGGATTACATCTGATCCACAAGTAGGAGGCAGTGACACACCCACTCCAAGGTCGCATCTCATAATCCTTCCCAAACAGTTCCATCAGCCGAGGACCAAACATTCAAATGCATGAGCCTGGGAGTTGTTATTCTCATCCAAACCACCACGAAGGTGTCAAACGTGGTCAACACGTCAGGCTTCAGCTTTCCATGCTTCAGCCATTAGTGTATCGAGGCTGCCCCGTACGTACTATGTACAGGATTCCCTTCCTGGTGTATCTCTAGCTACCTTTCGGCACTAGTTAATGTGGGTAATTAACTCTGAGAGCAGGGGCCACAGTAGTGATTTTCTTTGTGTTTTGTGGTATTCTTTAATGCTGAGCCTTTTCAAGGAGTCCCTGTTTTCCTGGGGCAGACAGATGCGCTTCACCACTGAATGAACTCCACGGTTATAAACAGGACCTCTGGGGACATGGGGAAAGGCAGGGAACATGTGTTGGAGCTGGCTTTCAATGGTCTGCGAGAATATTACGGGAGGCATTTTTGCTTCAGGACTTGGAGCTCCGAAGAAAGAGCGTTCATGTTTCTGGCAGGATGGGAGTGGAACTCTGAGAAAGGTGAGCTGGAGTAGGGCCTGTTTCCCTCGATTCAGATTCCACCCCTGACACTAATAGCGCCTCTCTGAATGAACCAGCTGGAAGGAAACGTGAAAGCCGAGTAGAGAAATCAAATGTGCATGAACCAGAGGGGTCGTTAGCAAGCAGCTAGTTCAACCTCTCATTTCCAGCCCCGAAAAGGTGTGGGGAGGTCTGGGTCTTTAGGACAAAGAGTACATCTGCTAACTCCCTTTTTCTCTTCTCTAAAAAAAAAAAAAAAAAAAATCCCATCTTTGCGTTTTAGACTGAATTCACTGCCTGTTACAGAACCTCCTCATCACTGGTGATGCTTATAGTCAAGCGACTTCACCAGGAATATTCCTCTGAGTGAACAGGTGTGGGCCTCGCTCAGTCAATACCCAGGCCATTTCCCCTAGCTGCCGGTCCCCACATGAGGCCAGCTCTGCTGTCTGCAGAAGTCTGCCTGCTTACTACTGGTTGACATCTGGATGGCTATTTATTTGGCCACATTAGGCTCTGCCTTGTGTGACACAAAATCATTGTAAAATAATGCATTATTAAGTGTGTTTTCAAATGAGGGGGAATAACCAGCAAGCTGTCAGTGATTGTTTTATTGTTGGAAGGAAAATAAATAAGTAAAATGTGGACAAGGATGGCAGAAGTACTCCAAGGAGGGTTTCAAATAGAGGCACTTGTTACGTTTTATTGATGGAGGTTTGTAAAACATGGTTTGGAGTGAACCGAGGGCAGTCATGTAAATAACTGGCACACGTGCATAGCTTGTTATTTCTTCTATTGACACAAATGTGATAAATCCACTGTATTATGTGCATTGGCTTAGATTAATGGACACACGGCAAGACATACAAAAATGAAGATCCGAAGTGAAGACATAACTTACTGGCTGAAATTTGACTATTCAAGACTGTTGACTTGGCCAGCTGTCAACTGTTAGCTAGTGAGTAACAGAAGAGTGCTCTGGGCAAGCACGTTGATGTTTGGACATCGTGTTGATCAATACAGGATCTCCTTGGTATTGGAAAGGGACCAGGATTCTCATTCATCTACAGTTCTACAATGGAGATACAAGCATAAGCCATCAAGACATAGGGGCCTGGGGAGACGGCTCAGTTAGAACAAGGGGGACCTGAGTTCAGACCCTTGTTTTAATGAGTGTGAAAACCAGGTGTGGTGGCATATCCCTGTGACACCAGCTTTGTGGGCACAGAGACAGGCACATCCTATGGTCTTGCTAGCCGAATAGCCTAACAAATTGGTGAATTTGAGGTACATTGGAAAGACCCTGTCTCAAATAATAAGGTGGAGAATGACAGAAGTTACCCGAAGTATCTTTGGCCTCCAGACACACAAATACATGTGATGGAGCACACGTGGGCATGCACATACACTCTCACACACAGGATGGTATGACTGGTCCATCCACTCCTATGTTGTCTCATGTGGCTCTTACAAAACCCTGGGAAATTTTAGGACATGTTTTAGTCTTAGTCTTACCATCATTTTCAGAAAATCGATGATCCTCCAAGTATGTCCTAAACCTGAAGTTAAATCGCAATGAATTCCAAAATCACTAATGTTCTCCAGGGCCTTTTTTTCATTCACTTGGCAAGCATTTGTTGAGTGCCTACTATGTTCCAAGTCTGGGAACAGGAGCGACTAGATCCAGAAGTATACAATAAGCATATATATATATATATATATATATATATATATATATATATATGTATGAAATAATAGAAGAGAGGGTGGGAAGTGAGAGGGTGCTTTATAATGAGTGCATTGTCTAAGGACATACATACATGGGTAGGCACATGTATAGAGGGAAACGGAAGGAGTGGCCACATATTTCTGAGGTGAGGTGAGATAACCCATGCAGAGCCCTGGGTTAAGAGTGCACTGGGTAAGTTTGAGGAACAGCGAGGAATCCCCTAAGACTGAGCTTGTGGGGAAGGGAAAATGGTTAGAAATGGAATCAGAGCACGAAGCAGGGGTCAGATCCTATGGAGTCCTTTGAAGCTAGGCTATAGAAAGAAGCTTCCAGGGGTGAATTGTCAATCTGACTGATGTGTGAAGGACAGATTGCAGGGAACCCAGCTGAGTTTCCACAGACAGCAGTCGTCAGGCTGAAAGGTGATGGGGAGAAAGACGAGAAAGCATACAGTTCCAGTAGCGTCATCACGATTTGTGGATGGATTGACAGGAGGTGTAAGACTGCTCTCAGCTTTCGCCCTAAGCAGCTGAGCGAGCATTTGTATTAACCTCTGAAATCAGGTTTAGGTAAAAGGTATAAACAGTTTGGGTTAGCCCATATGATGTCTGAAATGCTTATCAGGTACAAAAATTGAGATCTGACGTGGATGAGTGGATCTATTCTACTTTTAGATGAGTAAGTGGAGATAAAAATCTCAAAAGGTAACGCAAATATCCTATAGATTTTTTTCTTTAAGCTTATTTACACATTGGGCAAGGAGAAATTCACTGAGTGGTTCTCCAAGGAGAAAAAACATCTGAGTGTTTGAAGGTGCTAATGTACCTGTGAAGGAATGTGTAGGTCTAGATTGCTGTAAGTTTCTTTAAAATCGGTCTCTTTATTGGTCAGCAAAGACTCCTTGGTTAGGTCCTGGATACCTTGAACTTCTTTGTTGTTGATCATTGTTAGTTGGCACAGTACAATGTTTAGCTACGGCCTGGCGGTGGTGTCGCACGCCTTTAATCCCAGCACTCGGGAGGCAGAGCCAGGTGGATCTCTGTGAGTTCGAGGCCAGCCTGGACTACCAAGTGAGTTCCAGGAAAGGTGCAAAGCTACACAGAGAAACCCTGTCTCAAAAAACCGAAAAAAAAAAACCAAAAAACAATGTTTAGCTACAAAATTTCCCTGGCAAGGGCTGGCAGGTCACAGAGACTTCTTCCTGTTCAGTCTGGAACATCGGGCAAAGAAGAATGAGTGGGACCTACCACCACCAGTGGAGGAAGTATCTAAGGACTACGTGGCTAACTGTGATGTGAGAAGTCTAAGAGGTAGGGAGGTGTCGCTTGGATCAAACATTGCACAGAGGGTCTGTAAGATCGAGATTGGGATTGGCAGTGACCTTGACTTGGAGAAGCAACACAGTCTTGGTTTTTACTTATATTTTAGGGAAGGTGGAAGGAAGCGTGTAGAGACAAACTTCTGAAGAGATTTAGCTGAAGAGTTGTGATGTCAGTGGCTGGGGAAGAGTGTGGAGGTCAAGGGAGTTGTTTTGTTTCCTAAAGATGGTTCATGCTTTCTGTGGTCAAGATCAGCTTGGTACTCTGTAAAGGAGGATAAACCACTGATGCAGGAGCCAGGGGCATACAGTGCAGCCGCAGACTTTTCGAGGATGAGGTTAGCATCTCCCGGAAGGGGCTGATCCTGCTGAAGAGGATAAACAGTGGATCCTTTGAACAGGAGTGATGGCCGCCCACCCAGGTTCTGATTCCTGCTCATGAGTACATATGCTTCTGCTTCCTCGGTGAGCTACAAAACAGGGCTGACGAGAGGAGAGAAAAGAAGGGGCCTCTGAAAAGCCGAAGTTGGAAATAGCAATGCTAGAATGATGTGGGTTGGCCAGGGAGTATAGTGGAGTTTCTGAGCAGGCCTGGGCCTTCCTGGTGGTGCATTTAAAGTGAGATTTATCAGCTTCATTGTGTATTCCTCTTCCCTCCTCAGTACCACATGCAGCTGCTTCAAAACAGCGGTGAAGGAGCAAGAGACAGACTCGTTAAGCTGGTGGGCACAGGAATAATATAAAGAGATGGACCCTGGATCTCAGCTGAGGACAGCATGGGGGTGGTGAAAAGGAAAAAGAGAGCAGTGTTGAGAGCTTGGGGTCTTGACTCTTTCTCAGTTCCCTACAGAGCCTAACGAGGGTTCAGGAAATCATTCGAGAGGGAAAAACTCTTACAGCATCCGATCAATAATCTCTCAGTCCAGGTGTGTTTCTTCCCATTTGTCTCCTTAGGCCATCCGGGGCTCACTTGGGTATCTGAAGGCTCGTCTCCTGTCCACCCTCCTCTCTCTTTCCGTTCTCACTCTCCATTCCCTGGAGTCCAAGATTCTTCTTGTTTTAGCCAGTAGCTATATTCACATCTTCCCAACTGGACAAAATAGAGTCATTCCTGTTTATGATTAAACCTCTGTTTCTTGGGATTGGGCTATGTCCCACCTGTAACCTTAACTGCAATTGGTTCTGTGCTGCCTGTTCCAGGAAACGGCAACCTTGCCTTTGTTTCAGAAGTTATTGTAACCATCTTGCAACCCTGTCTTTGTTTCAAAAGGTTATGATTACCTTGTTATGCTGCTCCTGTAACATCCCCGCAATTTGCCTGCCAAATCCCCCATTTGAAAACTCCCTGCTTCTGAGCACTAAAAACCCATATCTTACCCATGTCCAGTGCTGACCTCTTGAACCTTGCCTTAGGAGAAGGCAGCCTGTGTACACATATTTTAAAAAGCTTGCTTTAGTTAATGGTTTGCTTTAATTAATCTGGCCATGATGATTTGGGTCGGTGGTCTTTCTCTTTACATTTTTGGGATTAACATCCCCTCCCTTCTCTTAATTCAATGGCTTGCTTCTCATGGCATAGTTTTTCCTTATGGTGAGCTCACATCCCACCGGGAATCTTGTAGATGGGAAGGGGTAGGAACTCTGAAGGAAGCTTGCAGCCCCTTTACCCTGCATTGTTCAATGAGGGTTCTTTAATCTGTGTATTCTAAAGTAATGCATATTCTATGAACTATGATTAGCGTTTGCTCTTGTCCCAGTGCCTCCAATTTTGGCAAGCAACTCCATTTGTGTAGGCTCTGTTCTCCTTGGTATTCACATTCTCAGGCACGGGCTGGGTGGGGAACGTCTTTCTGCCTGCTCTCTCGTTAGCTCTTCCCCCAGCTTCACCTGGCTGATCACTGTGCTCACCTCCGCTAGGGACCTTCTAGAGGCTCTTGTGAGCCCACAGTTCTGAGAGTTCCTGTAAAGGCAGTATAAAACATCCTGCTTTCTCTCCAATACCCAACTTTGAGGATGCCAAACAATTTGTTGGCATGCTTGGTGGACTCTAACAGTGAGTAAAGTGCTATCATAGAGACAAGCTACAACAATCTCCATGTCTCCTTGGTGGGTCATGACTCAGCCCCCAAAGACTTTCCTTTTGAATGCTCTCATATACATTTTTTTTTAAAACCTGAATATATTACCTGGACCTCTTCCAGGTAGAAAGTCATCTGCCATTCTGTGCCCACTCAGAGAGTCATAAGTGCTTCCTGAAGTCTACCCCATCCTCTGGATCCTTCTCATCCAGGAAAAAGTAAATGCCATTTTCAAACAGAAAGGGTATGAAAGATGACATCATTGGCAAACATTGCTGAGGCTCGTCTGGTCTTGGGGTTCCTCCAGGATGGCTCACATTTGAGCAAGGCTGATGACTCAGTGCAGAGCTGCCCACTCTGTTCATACTCAGTCACTGCAGGGGCTTGGTTCTCATCATCTTCCTGGGCCCTTCACACTGTGGCCATGCTTGGTAGTAACCTCTGACCTTGAACATAACTTAAGGGGCCCTGGCAGGCATGGTAGAGAGCCAGTGTCTACTTTGCAAAGGTTTGTGGGGGACCCCTGTGGAGTGGTGGTACAAGTTTGGGCATTAGCATCAGGCCAACCTGGTCAGCTGACTCTTTGATGTCCCACTTACTGTCTCTGTCTTTAGTAAAGGTATCTCATCTCATTAAGCATCAGTTTCCTCAGCTTTAGACTAAGGAGACCAATAATACCAAACCACAGGTTATTGTAAGAAGTCAGTGAAGTCATATACTTAAAATATTCAGTGTAGTACCAAAGCTGCATCTGCTTAATTCATATTATTATCTTTAATTCTATTGTGTGTGTGTGTGTGTGTGTGTGTGTGTGTGTGTCTGTCTGTCTGTCTGTCTGTCTATCCTGGCTCCAGGTTCATAATCTTCCCACCTCAATGTCCCAAGTGCTGGCATTATGGAGTATGCTCTCACTTACAGCCATATTATTGATTTGTAAACTGTCTAGCCCTACCTAAGAGAACTCATACAGCCTTGAGTTCTCTTGACTGACTCTTACTGTCTCTCTCTAAAGCAGCATGGATGAGATAGCTTCTCCCTAGAGCTCACTTGCCTAACTCCTGTGGCCCTACCATGTGCTTCCTCTGAGCCGTTCTGTAGAAATGCTGCAGGAAGAAGTAGCTCCAAATTCACTTCTGATTTCTATAGACCAGATGCGAGAGGAAAGCAAAGATCTCTTTTTCTGGGCACCCAAAAGTCAGTGCTTCTATTTCAGCTCTGTGGGAGAAGGACAGAGATTGTGTTTTTCCTTAGAGGGTACCAGTTAAGAGTTGGAGGAGTGTCTGTCCCTGTTGTCAGCTTTACCCAAGTGCCTAGAGAGAGATCAGAGGATGTAGCAATAGAAGAAAGTGATGGGCACCCAGGCCGGAGATTTTCAAAGTGCGTGACATGGGGTCAGTTTGGAAAGGAAGGGAGAGGAGGGGGACTCTGCATTGAAACCATTGCACTCTATCGATGGAGCAATCTTCCCAACCTGCGATTTGTTCCTGCTGCCTTGGTTTGGAGACAGTCTGCAGTCCTCAGTTGCTGCTGCTTCAGAAGGTGTCTAAGAGGCTGCAAGGCAGAAGCTGGGGGAGGGAGGGCTTTGGCTACCCTTCCTGTGACTGACTCCGCAGGCCTGACCATTACAGCTGGCTGGAGTGGCAGGTCAGGTACCCCAGGGCAGAGCCTGGCCCGTGCTCTGGTCTGGATTCCCTCACTTGGCTCTTTCATCCCCAGTTGTTGCACCTGAAAAAAAAATGGAGAGGATGATTCCTAGCTGGAAAAGTGTCCACACTGTTACTGTCATGTAACAGGACTAAAGGATGAGCAGGGTTTTGTATCATGGAAACTACAAAAGAAACCCCGCTCCCCATCTTCCCTCCTCCCCTCCCCTAGCCTCACCGCACATCTATCCACCAAACAACTAATTTTCAGACCCTTCCTTCTTTAACAGGAAAAAGCTCTGCCCGCCATAAAACATTAGCAAATAGTGATGGATTCGGGGATTTTCAGGGAAGAACGGTGTGTGAGCATGTAGAGTGTGCTCATTTGCTTTGTAGATAGATGGTAATGACTTTTCACCACAAAACCCACTTGAGGTTCTGTTAAATAAAGAACTAATGCCACTTTGCTCTTTTCTCTCAACCCGTTCTTCGCTCATGCAGATCTGAAACATTCGTCCTCTGTGGCTCCCTGGCCTCTTGGATGTGGGAAACCCATAACGCAGCTTTTTTTTTTTTATCCCTCCCTGAAAATAACATAATTGTCAAGTACTCGTAACTCTGAGTGCAATTTCAACCCTCTCATTGATAAGGCAATAACCCAAGCAAACAACATCGGATGAAGTTACAAGCCTGAGTGTGGGGATGGAGGCATTATTTGAATGAGATGAATTGGAGTTCTCTATAAAGTTGCACAAATTCTTACCAGCAGAATAGACTTTGGATAGAGCTATTAGACGGAGCCATTAAGCTGCCTGGCTTCCAGTTCATCTTGCAGAGAGCCTCGGCGTGGACTTGCTCACGGTATTCGGACTTCTCAGATATGGCTCCCCTTGATAGAAAATGTACCTCACTGTCCTGAGGTCAACTCTGTCTATTTGTGCCCCAGTCGTCTTTTGCTGATATTTCTACTGAGTACCATGAGAACCTGTTATGGACTTTCTTTTGGATTGATACTGAATGATGACTATGAGACCCATCCTATGCACAAGGGTCAGTGTTTTCTCCTTTGTTTTTGTGTCCAGGTCACAGTTCCCTGAAGTCACCCTCAGGAATGCCTTCTCCTCCTGATAACTTCATATGGAATCTGACCTGGACAATGAAAGACTCCTTCCCTTTCCTGTCCCACCGCAGCCGATATGGTAAGTGTATTTTTGACTATTATCTGTGACACACCATCACTGTCTTGTAATTAAGGAAGCTCTGAGATTCTACTTGTGATCACCAGTGATCCAGGAGTCCCTTAATTCCCTATAGCAAAACACGTATCACTGCACCCTGTGTCCTAAAAGAGTGCTCAAGAATACCACCATACCATTCCAGCTAAGATGTTTATGTTGCACTGTGAGTCCTGGAGGAAGCCAGTGGCTTTCTGGCTCACATAGTCCATCCTCCAAGCCTTCCTAGTACATGGAATCCTGGTATCCCTTCACCGTTCCTTCAATGTGACATTTATTTGTATTTGGTTGTAGCTTTCTGGATTTAAAGTTCTTACCTTTAGCATCTCTATAGACCACAATCTCCTAAGAAGGGATTGTTATTAGGAAGGGCACAGGTCTTCCAGGGCCTCTTCAGCGACTCCATTATATTTGGCTAACTTCTGTTCATTTGATGGCACAACAGCCTCAGCGATCAAGAGAACTGGTCCAATCCAATGTTTGCAGATGCAGAAACTCATCTTAGCGATATCACATAGAGTGGGCCCACTGGCCACAAAGCTGGTATTCTTTGCCCGTAGTCCTGTTTCCCCCAAGAGGCCACCGACTCCACCTGTGAACCCTCAGGAAGTTGTGTGAAGTCGTTCTCAGTGCTCAGCCTAAAAGACCACAGTGGCAAGGGGCTCTGCCATTGGAACATCAGGGCTAGAGGAGAGCTTGGACTTTTCTTGGGAACACCTTCATTTCTTCAGCTCTTTTGGTATAAGCTCCTCAAGGACAGGTAAGATGCTGTGTTTACTCCCCTGTTTTATTCCTTCCCTGGAAGGGACTGCTAAAGGCTTATGTATGATGAATGAATGAAGAAGGCTTCCCAATATAGAATTCTCTCATCAAACCTAATTCAATTAAGTATTTATGAACCCAGTGCAGCGCTGAGTTCTAGATGCCCTTCTGGGCATATTTACCTATTCCTGCTCCTTAGTCTCTGCCCTTGGGCCTAACCTATTTAAAGTACACCTAACAGAGATGTTCCACTCGCTGTAGAAAAGCTCCCATCAGAAGCCTGCCATCCCTCATCTGTTACACAGTTACTCTTGGCTTGTATTAATGGTACCTTTCATTTCAAATTGAAAGAAAGAAATGCATAAAAACCCCTTGGGCAGTTTAGGATTCTCCTTTGACCTGAGATGGTGCTTGCCATTCCTTAGTATCCCAAGAGGGAGGGAAGACTCAGTGGTTCTTTGGGAGGTTCCACATAAGAGTTGCTTCCTGATTTTACTTAAACCAGACACATGAATGCCATCATATGATAAGAAGTATCTATAAATAATTGAAAGCTGGTCTTTTGTGTGGTTGATCTTTCGTCACCAGATATGTGCTAGAACTGGCCTTCAGATAACACTTGGAGTTCTCAGTGTCATTCACTGTCTCTGTAGGACAACTTTTATAAAGTTTAGAGTGTCTAAAAGTCAGCTCCTGAGTGTCATAGACAGCAACTATTGGTTCCCTGTGAAGGCCATTGAGGGAGGTTGCAGGTCTAAGGGGGAAAGCCACGAGAGTTTATGAGGACCCAGTTACCTACCAATTGTACTTGGTAAACCCACGTCCTCTCTCTGAGCCCCACCTTCCTTACTAGTACATTGGAAGACTGGGACAACTGGGGCAAAAAATAGATCAAGATGTTTCCTAAGATCCCTGTCAAAATATCTTCATGGTCTAGAACTTCATGATTTCCCTTCTTTGTTGAGCAGACTCAAACCATTGGTCAGTTAGTGTCCAAACGCTGGACCAAGGTATCAAAGTTAGCACCATCATTCAAGTTGGCTCACGACAGAAGGATTGGCAGCTCCCTGGTGAACTATAGTAATGCTTCCCGATCCTTTCTATCTTTTTGCCATATTTCATTCTGTGGGACTCATGGAGACTGCAGGATCACCATCATCCCTTGCACTTCCATCTCCACGCTGGTGTGGCTCGCCAGATGCTGGAACTGATACAAACTCAAAAATCAGAGTTCATAGGCCAGATAAATAATTCTGCAGGCAGATAATCCCATTGCCAGTGAGTGACATTGAGGATTCACCCTGATACCCGTCACAGGGAAAGCTAATGGCAGAATGAGGGCCGGACTCCTATCTCCTCAGGGTGTTTTGTGGGGGCTCAGCCTACATGTCTATGAATCAAAAAGGCCAGCAGGCTCATGGGTGATAAATCCATACCTTTCATCTGCCAAGAAAGACATTTTAAGAAATGTTAACAACTTCATTAATTTTAAGTCCTCAAACATGGGCAGAGAAATTTGACTGGAAAATTGCCGCCTAAGGGGATAGTTCTTCAGATTGGGAGATGTCATGGAGTCTTGGCCAGTGTAGGGTGGAACTTCACATTTGACTTAAGCTACATCCTGGTGGACAGATGGGGACAGAGAAAGCAGTATCAACAACCCATCCATGGGTGACATGATTGACAGAGACAGGCCAGTCCTCTCTCAAGCAAGCTGTCCACCCTGAGTGGAGAGTGGCTTTCTTCTTGCTAGTGTTTTATGAGAAGAGACGAGGTAGAAAGAGGCTAATAAGATTTACTCACCCCCAGCCTGTAATTATCTGCTTGAGGAAAAAGTTTGACCTACCTTTTTGAAGGCTCCCAATATTTCTTCTAATTTACGTCGGGGCCTTTTATGTTGTATAAAATATATTCTCTTCAGTGGCATTCAGTATCAGATTCCAGCTCTCTCTGGCTTCTGTCTTGAATGACGATAGCCAGCTAATTTCATCATGGGGAGCTGGGAGCTGCACGTTCCTCTCCCAAGGCTTTGAAACAGAGAGGACATATGAAGACAGATTTTCCTCCCTGTATTTCCTTTTATCATTGGCTCTTATGCCTGTGGATGTAGTTATGGGCTTGGCTGAAGGATTAGGCTCTGAGTAGGCATGCAGATACAAAGGTCCTCCATCAGGTCCCACTGGATGCTTCAAGAATACTGCTGCCGGGGTTGCGAAAGAGAGTTTGATCACCTTGGTTCTACAGGCACAAAGACAGACGGTGTTCTTCCTAACTTCAACTCTCATGTTTGCCCACTCTGGAGATGAGGAAACAGATCAGTATTCTATTTTATTATCATTGTTGTATGCATGTTTGTGTGCACCAGTGTGTGTGTGTGTGTGTATGTGTGTGTGTGTGTGTGTGTGTGTACAAGTGTATGTGAGTGAATGTCAGAGGCCAACCCTGGGTCTCATACTTAGGAACGCTGTCTACCTCTTTTGAAATAGGCTCTCTCATTGGTCTGGAGCTCACCAGTGACTAGACCTGTTGGCCACTGGGTCCCAGTAGCTCCCTGTCACCACCGCCCCAGCCCTGGGATTATACCTATGAGCTATCATGCTGGCATTTTGCTCAGGTTCTCATATTTGCAGGGTAAGCACCCTACTGCCTGAGCTATACCCCTAAGCCCTGGATCAATATTTTAAACAGAATAACTGGAGATTCTTCCCCAGGTGACCAAGGCAAAGGGTGTTTTCATTTGTTTTCTTTTCAAAACTGTGGTACTTTACAAAACCCTCTGCCATGCATTTTTTTTTTCATTTAAGTGGTATTATGAAATTGTAGTTATGAAATTATACTGAGGGGAAATTATTTCATATTCCATGTTTACAGATATGTCAATGGAAGGTGGAAGGAGTTTATTAGTAGGACTTTTAAGCTACTGAATGGGTGAACTAAAAAAAAATGAGAGTTCTGTCACATCACAAAGTTATTTCAGAGATGAACCATAGAGAACATTCACTCTTCCTGCATGGCCTAGCATTGGAGTTGAAGGATCAGGCTGATGTACATAACCTTGGCTATCTGTAGAACAAGCATCCGATGTCTTTGAATCAAGACCATTCCTGGCATGCTTGTCATTTCACCTCCCAAGAAGCATGTGGGTTGGGCCACTTGGCACGGTAAACATTCTTATGTACTTTTCCATTTCAGACTATGATCCTTATTATGGGTTGCATTATGTTATGCTGAAAGATATGTTTAAGTCCAAAGACCCTAGTTCCTGTGAATGAGATTTTATTTAGCACAGTATCTTTGCAGCTATAATCAAATTAAAATGATGACACAGGGATTCATTGGGCCCAGATGTGAAATGACTTCTGGGCTTAAAAGAAGAGAAACCATAGGTACAGATATGCACCAAACATCTTGTGGTTAAGAATTCAGAGTCCGGGGCCATGCTTTGTATGCTAAGGAACACCAAGGATGCTGGCGGTAATACAAGCTGAAAGAGAGGTGTGGATTGGAGTCTCTTCCAGAGTTCAGAGGCAACATGTCCTTGGCAAATGCTTGATTTCAAGTCTCTTACCCCAAAACCATGGGAGAATAACATTTCCTTATTTTAAGGAGTCCTGTTTGTTGGGCTTTGTTATGACATCCCTAAGCATGAAGTTCAAAACAAACATCCATTCTCCACCACCCCCAAGTCCACAACTTTGGCTCTCACAAAATGATATATTCCTCCTGACATCTGAGCCTACAGAAGACATTGTTGGGCTTTGAATAAAAGTCCTGTTGAAACTTTGTCTTCTTTCGGGACCAGTGGGACCGATCTAATTTAGGGGCTGGTGCATTTGGAAAGAAAAATTAGACTTTTTAATTACTTTCCCTGCCACCACCACCACCATCCGACCTGTTAATGTATCAATTTCTTTGATTGAAAAGACTGGGTCAATTAAATCTCTCTCTCTCAAAAAAAAAAAAATTAACCTAACACAGAATCAAAAGTGGAAAACAAAAATTCCCCAGCTCCCTGTGGGAATTACTTCAGAGCTCTAGCAGGAAGACAGTTTGATCATATTTCTGGAATTACATATTAAATATGACTGCCCACAATCAGCCATTCCGGCCTTCCAGGAGCCTGGCGTCACTGAAAGGCAGCCCCCAGCCTCCCCTGTGAACCGTTGTCATGGCTGAAAGCTTCCTTAGCTTCTCTTCTGCCCTGTCCGGGAGATCCTTTTGTGTTCCTTTCCCAGCCCCATTCCACTGAGCTGAGAAATCAAGTTATTTCCTAGCTCATACATCTGTATTCTTATCTGCAAGATGGCAAGGAAAAAGCCTCTGGATGCATTCACCAAAAACTCCGAGTCCCAGAGGGAACAATAATGCCAGCAGTCATACAAGACCCAAGAACATGGACCATCTGTCACCTCAAGGCCATGACCTGCTGGGAGCCAATGGAATCAATCCACAAAAATTCAATAGGAAGCAGCTGGCTTAGAAGAAGTATGTTTAAAGTGCTCCTGTTAGTCATATGCCTTTAAAAATGAGGATGCATAAAGCCAGTGAATAAATATGAATGAACATTTTATGTAAAGGCGCATTGAGCAAAGGAGAGGCAAAGAGGAAAAAATGTCTGAATCAAAGAGAAGGGAATGATTGACCAACTAGCATACATATGAGAAAAGCAGGTCCTGAGAAACCCACTGAAAATACTTGTCACAGACAGAGAAGAAAAGAGACAGGAGAGAGGGAGGAGGAAGGGGGGATGAATCTCCATGACTAACTGATTTCTTATTGTCACATATTCCTTATCCTGCTAACATGAAACAGCTGTCACCCCTGGACATGTAGCCCCCTAATACTCATTCAGATTGTGACCTTTCTCTTGATTATTGTTGCATCTTTACATGCCTAGATCATCCCCCCCCCCTTACCATGCTTTCAGTAACACAGGGAATAATTATGAGCATTCATTATTGAGCACCCACTGTGTACCGGGTTGTGTTCTAAACATCACTGATAAAGCCAAATGGGATCCTTTCTCTTCCTTCAAGGGACTCTGGAGAAAGTGGCAGCCCTGTCTGTTCTATGATAAGTGCAGCTGTGGAGGCATGTTCAAAACCACGCTGGGACACAAAGGCAGGAGATCCAGTTCCTTAGAGGACTCAGAGAGATAGACATTGTAGAGATGGGCACAACGAAGCTTGAGGCCTTGGACTCCAGGAACATTGAAGAGATTAGTGATGAGGGCATTCTGGGTAATGAGAACACAGATATATGCAAGACCAGGTTCAGCCTTGTGATGCAGAGTGAAGATGACCTGGGCGGGGGCAGCAGGGACAAGGCCAGAGAAATAGTTGCTTTTGAATGTGTTCAGGGTTTAGACCCTGAGCCCTGTGAAAGCCCAGCTTCAGAGGGCGTGGTGGTTTAAATAAGAGTGGTCCCCATGGAGTCTTGTTTGAATGCGTAGTCACTCACCGGGGAGTGGCACTCTTTGATAGGATTAGAAAGATTAAGAGGTGTGGCCTTCTTGGAAAGTGTGTCACTGAGGGTGGGCTTTGAATTTCAAAAGTCCATGTCAGGCCCAGTGTCTCTCTGCCTAGGTTGGGATCATGATATAGCTACTGTTCTAGCACCTGCCTGCATGCTACCATGGTTCTCACCATGATGATAATGAACTAGCCCTCTGAAATGATAAGCAAGCCCCAATTAAATACTTTCTTCTAAAGAAGCTGTATTTGCCATGGTGTCTCTTCACAACAATAGAGTGTAACCAAGACAGAGGGACATCAGGGAGATGCTGATCATGACAAAGAGCCTCTTTCTGGAGCATCCACTGAGTGACTGAGTGGATGGAGATACCGTTAACTAAAAAGAGAAGAGGAGAAACATTTAGCAAGAAGAGGGGGCAACCAAGGTATCAAGAGGGAGGGTGCAGGTGGCAAGATCCATGTTGGACAAGTGACATTTGAAATAACCTCCAGACGTCTAAGAGGAAATGGACAGGGGAGAGGGTTGTTTTAAAAGTAATAAGCAGCGCTGGTTACTGTCCGAAAAGGTCATGAGACACATGCCACGACAAAACCCAGTATCAGAGCTTTATTAGGACCGGGGTGGGGTGGGGGGGTGGGGGGGTGGGGAGGTGGGGGGGGTGGGGGGTGGGGGGGTAAGGGGGGTGGGGGCGGGAACGACGACATAAGAACCAGGTCTGGAGAAGAAGCACGTGCAGAGAGCAGAGAGGGGATGGGGAGGAGAAAACAGAGAGGAGGAGTCTGTGTCCGGCTTTTTAAGGATTCCCGTGCACGTGCACAGGTAGGGTTACGGAGCTACGCCACACATGCACTGATTGCGTGACTGAGCTGCACATAGTATGCAATCACACAGCGCCCTAATGATGCAAATCAAAAGTCGTAAGGCCCCTTCCTTAGCTGCTGAACTGTGCATGCACAGTCATGCAGCTGCAGTGGCAGCAGAATCCTAGCAGAGCGTTGGGAAGTCTTTTCCCACCTCTTCTCCAGCTGTAAGAATTACATTCACCAGCCGTGAGTGAGGTGCCGGGTTTTGTTTTGACAGCTTTGGGACACCTGAGCTATTGTATACAGAATATTTTTAACCAACCTAGAAAGGTAAGTGCCCAAAGCATATGCAGAAAAATGCCTGATAGACGTGAGAGGCAGCCCTCTTAAAATGAAATATTTTGTCAGGAGCGACCTCAGATGCAAAACCGCATATCAGAAGAGACCTCTCCTGTGTAGGACTTCAGCCAGACCATTTAGAAAGATGACGAGAATAATTCCATCTGTGAGAAATTCATAGGGATTGTGAGCTATCAGGGCCCGCAGCTGTCTGATCAAATAGCTTCATCTTTTAGCTAAGGAAGGGAAGGCCCAGAGTTGTCTGTATTATCTGCAGGACAGTGGCGAAGTGGAGATTGAAACCTAGGCAGCCTCTTGGCAAACCCTGTACCTTACCTCTCTATGGTAGAGGCATGGTTATGGCTATCACATGGAATTCCTCATACATCAGCCCCAATTATTGCTTTACCTATCTCATTATCTGGACATCATGGATGTCTGTCAGCCCAGCAGTTGTGTTGCCCCAAGAATTGCTTCATTGTGCAACAGTGACCTCCTTGTAGAGATGAGCTTCTTGCCAAGCTTAGTGTAGGTGACTCATAGCCACCTAGTGTTGTAGAATATTATTTTAAGGTGTGTTACATTTGTTTATGCTGTGGAATGTTTGTTTAATAATGCAAAGATGTGTTGCATTCTTTTATGTTGCATTTGTTTAGCTCTGTGAAGCTGTGTTACTGTGCCTGTGTAAAACACATGGTTGGTCTAATAAAGAGCTGAGTGGCCAATAGGAAGGCAGGAGAAAGGATAGGTGGGGCTGGCAGGCAGAGAGAATAAATAGAAGGAGAAAAAACAATAAAGGAGCAAGAAAAGGAGAAAGAGAGGAGGACATCAGGGGCCTGTCACCCAGCTACACAACCAGCAACAGAGTAAAAAAGAAAGAAAAGTTATACAGAGATAGAGAAAGGTAAAATCCCAGAGGCAAAAGATAGATGAGATAATTTAAGAAAAGCTGGCTAGAAATAAGTCAAGCTAAGGCCGGGCATTTGTAAGTAAGAAAGAGCCTCTGTGTGATTTATTTGGGAGCTGGGTGGCAGGCCCCCCAAAAGAGCCAAAGGAGTATGAAAACAACAATAAGCTGGGGAACATCAAAATCTAGATTGCCTAGATTCTAGGGGTCACTGCACTGGCAATTAGCTCTAGAGTCACGGGCTTTTGCTGAACCTCCATGTTGCCCCTTTAACCTCCTCCCTTATCACTGCACTGGTGGTCTCCCAGCACCTCCTCCCTTATCACTGCACTGGTGGTCTCCCAGCACCTGCCCAAAGAGGAAGTCACCCTGGATCTTGGCTCCCATCCTTGCGAGTTTTCTTACTTTCAGTCACAGCCCTACTTTCTTTGATTCTGTCCTCTACTCCCACCCCCCAACTCCCAGATGAAGAGCCACAAGTGACCAAATGTCTTTGGGAGAGAGAGAATCAGATGAGATCCTGCATAGGTCCCAGTCCTAAGACGTCTGCCCTGGACAGATGCACATATGAGGAAAGCCAAATGGACCTGATAGGTTATATATGCATGTTTGCATGCGCGCGCATCACACACACACACACACACACACACACGCACTCACACACACACACGCACACGCGCACACACACACACACACACACACATACACGCATATGTATATACTTGTAACAGGAAAAATCAAATAAGAGATCATTAATTTGGGAGGAGTGAGAGGAGATGAGAAAAGAAGGGTGATGTAGATGCAGTGCTCATGTATGAAATGCTCAAAAATATAAAATAAATTAGAAAGTGTCAATGGTCATGATTCTTAGGGACAGTATTGTTGTGACAATTGTCAGGAAAGATCAGAGTGTGCTCAGAGCACAGGTGTTTCCTTACTGCTTTCTGAACTCCCGCGAGAGCAGTATCTTGTGTTTTGGTGTCATTCATCAATATATGCCCAAAGCTTTGTGCTTAAAACTTGTGAATGCCTGGTTTTCCCTCTCATAGCCTGAAAGTATGTCTTATCTTTAATTATGATACCATAAAATGTAATATGGTTTCAAAACTCACAAAATCATACTATCGGGCAATGTTAGTTCCAAGTCCAGCTCAAATCTTTTTCTATCCTTTGTTCTCTGCACCTTCCTTTACTCTCTATTGAAATCTTACCAATCTTCAAGATGCTATGCACGTATTGCCTGGTTCTTTGTGTGTCTCCTGGCTGCACTGAGTCTGCATACTTTGAGTTAGATATGGGCAAAGCCATCTCATCAGCTGGCCTGCAAGTGTATGACAGGTAGGGTACATGCTAGGGCAGCCTGGTATTCATCTGTTTCAATACTATCATCAACTGGGAACCCTAAGGCTTTCTTGCAACACTCAGCAGATTCTGCCTCTCCAGAGACACAGTAGTAAGTGAGAGAAGCGCGTGGCATCTTCTCAGGTCCCCCTTGTCCACCAGCTTCCTCCTGTTGCCATGGATGTCACATGGCTCAGAGCTTTTCTCCCGGGTGCTCCTCTCAAGAGTCTCAGTCACAGAGATCCAGTTAGAGAGCTGTCATATTGACTGGTGGCCCAGGCTGCTAAGGTGTCCTCATGTCCTCTGAACTTCTGTTTATTCTGTCTGGGACCTCCCACTTCACTGAGAGCAAGAGCAAGGATAAATGTCACTGACCTAGAAGACCAATAGGAACTCAAGCCTCAGCCCTCTTACTTTTCTAGACTGAAGTCCCTGTCCCCTTGGTCAAGCCACCTGATAGATGCCTCAGTTTTCCCTTTATAAAATGAGGCTGGACTTGTTAATTTCAGAATACCTGTAATTTTTAATTACTTACAGTATTTTTTTCCCCTGAGATGAAGAGAAGAATCTTGTTTTTTTTTTTTTTTCTGTCTACAGATTGTGTAGATGGAAACATTGTGATGACGGCAGATGAGAGAAATGAGAATTAAGCTTTCTTTGCTGTCTACCACCGCCCCGTGAGCTCATGCCCACACACCTCCCCCTCCGAGGCTGTGTTTATGTAATTGATTGATTAAAGGAGACTTGGCCCATCTTCTCTGCAGCTTGACTGTGAGCAAAACAGATGTCTTGAGTTGAGTGATTGGATCCCAGATGCATCCCAGGACACAGGACTATGGGAAGGGAGTGAATGATTTCCAGTTCCCAGGCCCCTGTGACAAATGAATGGTGGGTGTGAGTGAGGGGCAGAGAAGGGCCAGGTTGGGTATTTAGTGTTATGAAGTGAGTGGCCAGATGTTGATGGCAGCTGGTAGATTAATACCAAAGGTGACTGGTGGGCCAAGTGTCCCTTTAGGAAATTACCCAGGAAGAGGAAGTAGCAATCCTTAATCATCTAAGCCTGGGATGGAAGGAAGAACTCCCAGCTTCCTGCTGCCCAGCTGGTGAGAGCCACGTTAGAGAACTTGGTTTGGCCACCTTCCCAAAGGGGGTGAGTAGTCTTAGCATGGTAGTTATAGAAGAAAATTGAAATTGCTTTATTTCACCACTTCATTTCCTGATTAGGAGAAGGGGCTCTATGCAGATTAAATGCCATGCATGAAGTTACATGATCTCAGTTGAGGCCTTCTGGAGGAAGCCTTGAGTGATGAGTGCTCATTCATCCCCCTTGCCTTCACACCTCTGAGTGAGTCAAGGTTTGACACAGTCTTGTCCTCCGCACAATGAGTCCAGTGCTACTATTGACCACTTTATCCACCTAAAACTAGCCTGGCAGCAATCTCTTGGTTTGATTGAGCGACCCTGTCTCAATAAACAGGTGTAAGAGTGATGGAGGATGATTACCAGCACTAACTTTGGGCTTGCACATGCACATGTACATGCATGTGCACACTTGCCTAGGCGCCCACCCATGTATCCACTGTACCCACAGCCGAAATGATGCCCATTATGACATAAAGTCAACCTGTGTGTGCCTCACCATACTAGATATCCAGTGTATGCTTACTGTATTTATGCTTCCTCATGAAAACCCCATGACACGCAGTCTCTGCTTTAACCCCCATTTTGTAGACAGAAGAGTGAAGAGCAAAGATGGTAAATAGTTTTCCCTGAGATACCTGGCTGGCAGGTGGCAAAGCTAAGTTTTAAACATACCTTTAAAAAAGCCTGATGTCAGGCAGAATATATGCCTCTAAGGACACTTGTAGCATCTCCCCAGACACTTCAGTGCCTCTTACCCACAGGTTGATATAAAATAGAGGGGGGGGGGGTCCCATTGTAGACAACATCTCCTTGAGTTCCACAAGTCAAATCAGCTCAGTTCATCCCCAAGGACGAAGTAATGTGTCTGCATAATAGAAGCCTGCGTGGTATGTGAGCATCTACCCATGTAGCTAAGAAAGAATGTCCAGGGTGAGGAGCTAGCTTTGTGGTTGAGTGTTTGCCTCACAATCCTGAGGGCCTGAGTTAGAATCCCAGAACCCACATAAATGTCAGGTGGCTGTGACAACCTGCCTGGAATTCGAGTCCCGGAGGACAGAGAGCAAGCTGCCTAGTTAGACTAGCCATATGTGTGAGCTCTGGGTTTAAGACACCCTGATTCATTGAATAAGGTGTAAAATCAATTGAGAAAGATGTCCAGCATCAAATCTCAGGCCTTCGTATGCACACACACCCGTATACATGCGCGCACGTGCACACACACACACACACACACAAACACACACACAAACACACACACACACACACACACACACACACACACACACGGAGGAGAAAGCCTATCTTTGTTCATTATCTTATGTGAGTTCGTAGGAGATACGATATTTAAATCATTGTCATTCATGCTAACATGCTCCCCATCATACATACAAGGAAACCAAGCCTCAAGTGGTTAAATGAATTGCCCCAAATCACAAGACTCATTTGGGCACAGTTCTGGGAAACATTCCAGGAACTCGCTGGTGATCTCTCCTCTTCTCTCCCAGCCTCATGTGTTCTCTCATCCCATTCTCGCTGTAGCTTCTGGCCTATGAACAGACCTTCTCACCAGCAGGGAGCTTCCAGCAACCATCAAAGAGCAGTTTATTGGCAGAAGAGCAGATTTAGTTTGAGAGAACCCTAAAAGCCTTCCTGGAGATGAGTTGAGCCATCCAATCATTGGGAGATATTTGAAACCTAGCCATGTGTGGTTTTGCCAGCTCATTCCAGAAAAAAATAAAACAACAACAAACACCAGTGGATTTTTGAGAATTTTCCTAATTGTATAAGTTATGGCTTTGTTTGTTTGTTACCCAAAGCTTTACGTAATTATAATGAAAATCACAGGGTTTTAGTACCGTTTCTGCAACCCACCTACTGTGCATCCTTTGGCAAGCCCCACAATGCCTCTGGCGTCAGTTTCTGCATCTCAGATGGACTCCAAAGTCCCTCATGATTCTTAGCGTCTACGATTGAGAGGTTCTGACAGATCTCTTAAGGAAATGAGACATTGGCTTGTGCCCCAGGATTGGCAGCTGCTAGGGGACTTCCCTTGAGCTGGTATAGTCCTGAAGGACTGGCAGTTTGGGGAATGCTGGTTTCTCCTGCTCTGCTTAATGAACTGTGGCTTCAAATCCAGATGCCTCTAAAGGCCAATGGCAAGAGCATGACCACACATCCTGTGGTGTATTATTAAATATACAAAGCAGACTTCTCAGGAACACACTGGGATGTCTATGCCATGAAGTGCATGAGGCTAGCTGGAGGTGCCAATGAGTCCTGAGAAGTAAGAACTGGCCGTCAGTGACCATGACACTCAGGTAGCTCAGGCTTGGTGCTCCCTATAGATATGGCATTCAAAAGGCCCTCACCGAGCAGGAGAAATGCCCTTTGTATTGTGTGACCCTGACTAGTGACATACATGACTCAGGATTAGTCTTTCACTTGCATGGATCTAAGGGTTTGTCCAATGAAGGAAAAGGTTTTGACCTCAAATGTCTTTTATTCCAAGTTCTAATAGCCTCTGGTGCTGTGGATATTGCTCTGTACAAATAAAATACTGATTGGCCAGTAGCCAGGCAGGAAGTATAGGCGGGACAAGCAGAGAAGAGAATTCTGGGAACAGGAAGGCTGAGTCAGGAGATACTGCCAGCCACCACCACGAGTACCAACATGTAAGATACTGGTAAGCCACGAGCCATGTGGCAAAGTATAGATTTATAAAAATGGGTTAATTTAAGATATAAGAACTAGATAGCAAGAAGCCTGCCACAGCCATACAGTTTATAAGTAATATAAGTCTCTATGTGTTGGCTTGGCTGTGGGACTGGCAGGTAAGAGAGATTTGTCCTGACTGTGGGCCAGGCAGGACGGAGGAAACTTCAGCTACACTCTGGCTCTGGGATTGTTGCTTGAAGGTGATACTAGGTGCAATATGGTACAAAAGAATACTAAAAAGGGCCATCTGCCATCATAAAGAGTATTTCTCATGATAAACTGAAATCTGTATTAGGATGGGTATGAACATGCAAATTATGAATCTGCCAAAGTCTGTTGAACATTTGTGCCAGAGACAAGACCCTAGATCAACTGCTGGCCTGAGATCTGAAACACGCTTGACAGAGATGAAGAAGAGTCAATGTCTCAGAGCCCACAGGCATGGCATCATCTCATCTGGTTAATTCTACATTTACTTCTTAACTTGTTGGGGCAACTGCTCTTTAAAGCCCCTGCTATGTCTGAGGTCACCTAGAACATGGTTGATTTTTGAGGGAATTTCTTGAAAACTAAAGGTAGTTACTGGTTCCCTGACTTGAAATTGAGCCAAGGTGAAATTATAAAGCCCGTGAGAAGTCTCAGCATTAACGGGTTGAAGGTTTAGACACAAAAGGCCATTTGGGAAACCTCAGGGTGATCTGGATACAAAGAAGGACTGATGGATTTTCTAAGCCCAACCAAGGGGAGATCCAGTGTCTGAAGATGCCAGATCTTCCTGTTGCCATGTTGTGGTGGTGTAGAGCAGCAGAACTCTATCCCTTGAGTGTCTTTTCCTGGTATATGGCTCGGGTTAAGAAGCCCCACCTCTGTCTTAACTGCTTTAGACCTTAGGCATGATTGTTTTGTTGTTGCCAGTCTCACACTTTACTAGAGACCAGATTTCCACCCATTTCCACCCGCAGATTAAGACTGTTCAAGCAGGTGGCCATTGCCAACCCCTCTAGGCATCCGTTCTACAGCATGACTCTTGATCAGTTATGGTACAGTTTCCTGAATGACGCCATCGCCATTTTACACTGAGGCAATGTTTTGGATTTACTCTTAGTATATTTGGGTTTTGAAATGTGGCCCTTGTCCTGGTAAGTTTCAGGGGATAGGTACAGCACACACACACACACACACACACACACACACACACACACACACACACACGGGGAGGGGAAGGGAGGAAGAGAAAGAGAAAGAGGCAAGAGGAGCTCATTCCTGTCTTTACCTATTGTAAAACTTGCTTGAGGTTCCTTTAATGAGTCTAAGAATCTAGAAGGGAAAAGGTTCCCTTTAAGGATCGCGCACCTGTAGCTTCCTTCCAGTGCTAGTGACTGATGTCTGTAGGTCCATCAGTTTGGCCGTGAGACCAGGGGGAGCTACAGCTGTGAAGCTGGAGAGGCATTGATCCCCAGCGATGAGCGTTTCGTGGGAAGGATGCTCTTTTTCTTCAATTTTTTTAAGTGTAGAAATTCAGGTTTAGAGAATAGTCCTCCCAGAGTCCTTTAGCTGCGGTGTGCAGGACCCAGAGCCGTCAAGACTGTGCCCTACCAAGGACTTATTTTACAGCATTGCATGTTCCTCCCAGCAGGCTGATCATTTCTAGAAGGTTCCACTATCTCTCTTCTATGAGGAAATTGATAAGGAAGACCAATATGGGCATCAGTGATTGATTGCAGCTGCACGCTCAGCAGTTTGGAATAGTATCTCCTTTTCTTTCTTTTATAGTTTTAATTGGCATATGATAATTGCTTTTTCCCCCTTCATGGTCATTTTCCAATGGTTAGCTTCTCATAGACCAAATGAGTCTGTGCAGCAAAGGCTGAGGTCTCTGGATCCTTGTGAGGGTCACAGTGGCTGTACAGGGCTTGACATTGAGGAGCAGTGGATTTGTCCCCTGAGGGCGGTGCAGAAATCTGAAGATGTGAATGGTGGGCAGAATTCAAATCAAAGAACAGCCATCTTCACTGGGTCCTTGGTATATTATTTTCCTCTTTGCTGTGGCCAAACACTTGATGAGGGGTGATGGGATGAAGTCAGGGTTAGTTTTGACTCATTCTTTGCAGGGGGATACAATTCATCATGGAGGCAAACACATGGCAGCCACTGAAGCTTGAGGTGACTGTTGTAGATGTAATTCTGAACAGTCTTATTAAATAAGAAACACAGAGCCAAATGCGGAGTTAAAAGCCCAAGAGGTCAGAGCAGCAGCCAAGAGCTAAGACCAAGACTGCCTTCTTACCCCTCTCTGTTGCTGTCATCCTTTCCCTCAGAAAGAGACCTACTTCCTGTGTGTCTGTCTTTTTATTGACTTTCTGTTCTGCCTTCTCATTGGTTGTAAACCCAACCACATGACCTCCTCGTCACTGCCTGTCTATATAGACCTCCAGGTCTCTATGGTTGGTAATGAGATTAAAGGCGTGTGTCTCCATGCTGGTTGTATCCTTGAACACACAGAGATCTGCCTGTCATGTGATCGGAATTAAGGGCGTGTGCTACCACTGCCAGACTTCTGCTAAATGGCTTGCTCTTAGCTCTGACCCCCAGGCAACTTACTTTATTAACATACAAATAAAATCACATTTCAGCACAAATAAAGTATCACCATGGACTGTCACGTTGTGCTCTGTTCAGGAAGCAGAGAGAGATGAATGCTGCTGCTTTATCGACTTTCTCCTTCCTGTTCAGCCAAGGACCCCAGTGCATGGTGCTACCTTCTCCTGGGTGTCTTCTCTTTCAATATTCCCTTCTGGGATCACCCTCATAGACACACCCAAAGATGTGCCTCATCAATGTCCCGAGTGTTGTTTATTCTGATAAGCCAACAATTGAAGTCAGCCACCACACCCAAACATGACTTAATTTGGTCTTTGGCCCTGGATTTTGATTCTGGAGCTATGGTGGAGTGAGCAGAAAACCTTGGATTTACAGAGTGCTCCAGCCTTGGGTCTCCTCCTGGCTCTCCCTGGAGGTGGGCGGGGCCTATCGTCTTGGTAAGAGTAACCTTTCTGAGCTCTGATTTCCTCATCTACAGAGAAGAACACCCCCCACCTGCCTAACTTCTTAGTGTTGCTCTGTAGATTAACTATGGTGATGGAAAAATGTACTTAGAATGGTCCCCAGCAGATAACCTCAGGGATGCACTGGATACGATTTCCAGACTCTTCCCTTGGGTGTGGACCTGCCCCGGCCTTTGGAAGGCTGAGCACTTTGATGACTCACTTGATCCCTCTGAATGCTTTCTGTGAAGGAGAGCTTATAGCTCCTGCCTCATAGGCCCTGAGTCAGAAGAGGGCAAAGGAAGTGCCCTATAGCTAGAACCTCTGAAAAGACCCAAGGAAGAGGAGTCTCTCCCGGTGTCATAAGAGAAAATGATCCCAGATATTATTGCCTAACGATATTAAAGGTGGCTTCGGAGGGAGGGAAAAAAAACCAACAACCTGTCTCTCGATGTTTTATAAGAAATTAAATCAGAATGTAGAAAAATCCAATTCAGTTTCACTCAAAATGAGCAGCAATATTAACTCCATTCCTATTTAAAGCCAGGAAGTACAGCTGTGAGAGCTAAAGGGAGACCTGCCTCCAAGTGAGAATTTCAAAACAAACTCATTTGGTGATGGGCCATTTGCATAGCCTGCTTTCCTAGGCGGCATCTGACCCAAACAGAGTGGCTTATCACACTCCCCGGAGGCCAGACATCCCGGAATGGATGGTGTACCGTCTGAGGTCTGTTTGCTCAGGACGTACACAGGCACGTTTGCCGGGCAGTGTCTGATTTGGCCCAGCACACCTCCATCTCAAACAGAACTGGGACGTCTTGGAGAAGAGATGTGGTAGACGACAGTCGTGCAAGTTGAAGCTTTGGGGACGGCACCAGTAATTGTCACTGTGGGGTGGGTGGCTGCTCTCTCTCTTTTTTCCTCATCTTTACACCTTTACTAATGTGAATGGCAATTTTGGGGTCCTCTCTACCGAAACGATGTGTAATGGCCAGGCCATTCATTTTGAGGGCCATTTTGGTATTGCAAGGTACCAAATGGAGTACCAGTTTCCTCCTGGCATTCTGATACCAAAGCAAGGTGTCTGGCAAGCCAGTGCTGAGGATGAGGGGACTGAGGCTGAGACTCAGTTAGCTTAGTGCTTGCCTGGAATGCACACAGTCCTGGGTTTGCCCACCAGCACCACATAAATGAGGATTGTATACCTATAATCCTGACACTCAGGAAGTGGAAACAGGAGGATGAGGCATTCCTCATCATCCTCAGTTACATAGACCAGTTAGAAGCCAAATGGGATACCTGAGACGAGAGAGAGAGAGAGAGAGAGAGAGAGAGAGAGAGATTAATAAAACTAGCAATTCCTACACACACACACACACACACACACACACACACACACACACACACACACACAGTAGCAGCAGCGTTGCAGCCCTCCGAGGCAGGCAGACCACCTTCAGTGCTGATCAGATACCAAGGCATCAAGTGACATGTCAACACAAACAAGGCACCGTCTCCCCATTATAAATTGTCTGCACCATGAAAGGGTGAGTGATATTAACCTAAGGATCGTAGGATACAGCTCCTGGAGAGCCACTGGGAACCATAGAACAACTCTCTATTGCCCAGAAGCAGAAAGACACTTAATAGAAGTGTAACTGAGAGTATTTCCCCCCTCTGGCTTAGGTAGTTTGGCTGTGTCAGTGAGAATCACTTCAGTCCCACTCCCAGGAAGGGCCAGCCGCCCGCGGATATGATTACAGGATCCTCCTCCGACTGGCAGCTGGTACCATCGTCAACCCTGCTTCCCTGCTCCAGTCTGAAATCCCCAGTACCAGGCTTCTCTTGGAATATGGAAACAGTGGCCCCAGCAGCAGCTGTTTAAAGGCCCCCCGTGTTAATTGGGAGTTAGCACCCATTAGCAGGACCACAGATCGATTCATCAAATTAGCAGTAACCCCCCGCCAAGAGCAAGGACTTGGGAATCTTACACAAGTTAGACTGAGAAAGAACTTTGGCAAACATCTGGCCACGCTCTTCTGTTTGAAGGACATGAGGCCCAGAGAGGGTAAATGACTTACAGAAGGTCACCAGCAAATCAGCAACAAAGGTGGAGTACCGGGTTCACTAGCTACTCATTTCTAGAAACATCTAGTCTGTAACCCTTTATTTTGTTGATAAAGGATGGGAGGCAGGTATACAGTGCCTAACAGAATGATGTCTTGCCCCGCACACAAGCTGACATGAAACACAATTGTCCCAGGGCAAGGCTTCTTCCCACTGCCTTTCCCTATGTCTGCGTACACAGTGGCTGTCTCTTGTCCTCCTTTAGGAGAGAGTAAGCCGGGACCCACTGAGAGTGTTGCCCCTGTGAGTGGCTACAGAGGGAGAGTGTGCAAAGCGAGGCTGGGAGTCACATGGGTTCGCTTCGATCTGGGACTCCTCCGTCAGGCAGGGCAGGGCCTGCCTAGGTCTTCTCCTGCACACACTTCTTAAGGCTTAGAGCATCACTTCCAGTGAACAGGGAGGAAGGGATCGGAAGCCAGAGAGCCGGTAAATACCAGAGGCAGACTCACATTCAGACATAACTTGCTCACAGGAGCTGTGCTCACCCAGAGTGACAACTTCTCCCCATTCCCAGAGCCACGGCAAGCACAGCCTCTCCCTGTCCCATGAAAAAGGGGGAGGACATCTTTTCTTTCCTTTCGGCAACCTGGAGCATTGGTCACTGAAAGAATTGCACCTTACCTCTCCCAGACAGGCAGAGGCTGTGGATGACGTGAAGCGGGGTGAGCTAGCCTCCTGGAGGGCAGGGCCCATGTTTGGGAACCAACTTGTTCTCTGACCTTCCTTGTCATTACAGGTCTGGAATGCAGCTTTGACTTCCCCTGTGAGCTGGAATATTCCCCTCCCCTCCACAACCATGGGAACCAGAGCTGGTCCTGGCGTCGTGTGCCCTCTGAGGAGGCCTCGCAGATGGACTTGTTGGATGGGCCAGAGGCAGACCGTTCGAAGGAGACACCCAGAGGTAAGGGGAGAGTGTCCTGGGGGGGGGGGGGTGTGGAGCGGGCAGGACAAGGCTCGGTTGCCTATTTCCTTTGAAATGAAGGGGCTTTCCCAACCCTGCTCTACCTTTGGCTCCTTGGAAATAGACGTTGAATATCTGTGCTTCTCCATGGCTCCTTGACCCATGTATAAGGGAACACGTGTGTCTAATTGTAAGATGAATCCAGCCTTTTACTCTTACCAAGTAATAGAGTAGAATTCTAGAATTCTTCAACATGGATTTCCCAGGGTAAGACACTGAATAACATGTTGATCTGTTTGTCCACCTGGAATGGGGTTGCTAACGAGAACACGAGTCACTCGGTTGATTTGAATTTCTAAAGAAGAATAAGTACTTTTTTAGTATGTCTCAGGTGATGCTCTTGGAACATACTCAGACCAAAACCTATTCCAACCGTATGGGAAACTTGAAGTGTGCTCTGCATTTTTATTTGTTGAATCTGCCAATCTCAATGGGGAAGGTGCCGTACAACTGGGTTAAATGTGTGTTTTGGAGCCGTTCATGAATATTCAGGCTGTATGCTTGTTCTGCATGGTGCTTTCAGCAGTCCCGAGCTGTTCATGAATATCGCCTGCCCAATTTTCAGGACCTGGACAGTAGACACCTGAATCGTGGTTCTGGTTACATAGTTGGAGAGTTTTTACAGGGTAATGTGAAAACATTAAGCCCCACTCCAGCCTTCTGGTCTCTCTATCCAAGCTAGGAATAGAAGTGAAAACTGAAATGGGAATGGATTTACTGGACATAACTAGGACTTGCCATCCTTCACTGTCCTGCTGGATTCAAAGTTAGTGAGGGGAAAGCCAGGACTCTGTGAAGGGGAATGGTTACGCTTTCATGTGCAGGTCTGCATGTCTACCATGATGAGTGCTAAGCAATGGCTCTCTCCATCATGGCATGTTTCTGTGTCTGTAGCAAAAGCTCTGACCAGAGCCTGTACTGCACCCAAGTTCTTGAGCATGGTTGTCATGGGTTCTTACATCTGCAGAGTCTATCAGGGACAGGGCTCATTTGAGCTGAAAGAGGTGACATCACAGTAATTAGTGCTCTTGGATTTGTTCTCTATACCATCCTCAAACCCTGTCATTACTACAGACCTACTATGCACGATCCCTTTCTATACACTCTTCTGAGCTTTCTTTGACCCTCTGGAGATAACTTGAGGTTGATTTGTGCTTTAAGCTGCCCTCTCCTGGATATCCATGTCTGGTCTGTGTGAGAACAGGCGTAGGTAAATCACTCTTAACTGGGCAATGAATGGGGTTTTATAAAGATATTATAGAAAATACTTCTTGAAGATGCCAAGTCAAGTGATCTGAGTCGAGGCCTAGCAATCTGAATATTTTACATTATGAAATCTGGCATGTACAAAAAACATAGCTATAGCATAGATACACAAATTATAGATGATAATCTAAGCAACACTCAAGTTCTCCCCAGCAGCCGAAGAGTCTCAATGTTGTCTGCCCTGGCTGAGTCCACAGACAGCTCTCTACCCTTGGAGGTAACTGTTCTTCTGTATGATATGTTAATCATTCACTTATCTGTCTTTATGGCCTTACCACCTAAGTGTGTGGCCCCCACATAAGGGATTTATTTGATCTGCCACCTTTTAATCTAAATGGAGTCATTCTATCATTTTGTAACTTGTTCTGATACATGTAGCTTTGGTGTCATTCTATCATTTTGTAAATTGTTCTGATACATGTAGCTTTGGTGTATTGTTTTAGTGCTCTTTTGAATTCATTGAGTGAAGGGAACAGTTCCTTTTCTCTTTTCTGTGATTGACTGTTTGGGTTATCTCCAGGTTTTTGCAATTACCAATAACACTACTCTAAGCATTTTTGCAGCTCTCTTGGTGCACTTGTCTTTTGTCCTCTCTGATTATTAGTATTGTCAGAATTAGTCATTCTTGTCCATCTAGCAGATGAGATAGTATTTCACTACAGTTTAAATTTCTCTAGGATTCTTTTAAATTTGTATGTGTGTATGTGTACTTGTATGTGGGGGGGGGGGCAGAGGTTGACATCAAGTGTCTTTCTTCAATTGTTTTCCACCTTAGTTTTTTTTTCAAGGTTTATTTATGGTGTGTGTGTGTGTACATGTGTGTGTACATGTGTGTACGTGTATGTCAGTGTCCACAAAAGCCAGAGAGGGTGTCAGATCCTCCGGAGCTGGAGTTACAGGTGATTGTGAGTTGCTTGATGTGGGTACTGGAGACTGAATTCTGGTATCTGAAAGACTGAGTGGCAAGTCCTCTTAACCATTGAGCAGCCATCTCTCCAGCCCTTCCCCAGGATCTCTCATTATCCTGGAGTCAGCAAGCCCCAGGGACCCTCCTGTCTCTGCTTCACCAGTGGTAGATTTAGAGGTGTGTTACTGTACCTGGGTTTTATGTGGGTTCTGGGGATCTCATGATTGTGAGGTTCTCATGATTGTGCAGCAACCACTTTACCAACTGAGCTGTCCCTGACCCTTGGTCGAATTCCTAAAATATTTTGAGTCTATTTCTTGGATGAATCATAACTTCACTTGTGTACTCTTCACATAGGCCACCTTTTCAGGTTTACTCCAGTGATTTATAACCACTCCTCTGCTTATCTCTGGATTCTAATCTCCAACTCGGCTGGCTAGTTTTACATCGTCTTGACACAGACTAGGGTCTCTTGGGAAGAAGGAACCTAAGTTGATAAAATGACCCCACCAGATTGGCCTGTGGGCAAGCCTATGGAGCATTGGTGGTTGATGTAGGAGAGCCTAGCTCCCTGTGTGCTGTGCCACCCCTAGGCTGGTGGTCCTGGGTGCTAGAAGAAAGCAGCCTGGGCAAGCCATGAGGAGCAAGCCAGTAAGCAGTGTTCCTCTGTGGCCTTTGCTTCAGTTCCTGCCTTGAGTTCTTGCCTTGACTTCCTTAAATGGTGGACTGTGATATGAGAGTAAAAGGTGAAAAAAACCTTTTCCTATCCAAATTACTTTTGATTGTTGAGGTTTAGAATAGCAATAGAAACCCTAACAAAGACATCAACTTCTTAAAACTTGTATTTTTTAATCATTGTGTGTGTGTATATGTATATATATGTGTATATGTATATGTGTGTGTGTGTGTATATATATATATATATATATATATATATATATATATATATATATATATATATATCTATCTTTATTTTAAGGATTGGCTGGGCCACCACGATACAGTGATTTGGAGAACACAACAGCTAGACTCTGCATTAATTCCATAGACTTCGTGATGTCAGATGATGTGCATCTGGAAGGTGGGACCTTTTACATGCTTTAAACAGTGGCAATAAATTGTGCACTGCTGACCTCTGGCCTGCTTCCCCTTTTCTGTCTTCCTCCTTGTGATCTCTGGCCTGTACAAGTCACACAGAAAACTATAAGAAACCAAATAAGGAAAGGAGAGGAGGGAGAGAAATCTCTGTAGCATGACACATAGTAGATGCCCTTATGTTTTTATGAAGCTTGATCCCAAGGGCCAGTGCATGCAGCGAATGCAAAGCTGCTTGCGTTAGATGACTCAGCCAGGATGGGAATACCCATTTTTAAGTACACATTTGTCAGTTTCAATCTCTCTAAATAGCTGTCACTCATATGATGTAATGGTATGCAAGGCCCATAAAGACCGTGATGTAAGTAACCACAACAAAAGCCATTGTGAGTGTCCCTCTGCTTTTTCAGACTCTTCGATGATGCGGATGTTCCTGCTGTCAGAAATGTACACTTATTTTCTCTTCCAAATGAAGGAGTCTGTACTAATCAAGGTTCTTGAAAGGAACGGAACTGATGGAATGAGAGAAAGAGAGAGTATAAAAAGGGGATTTATTAGAGTAGATTACAGGCCATGGTTTCGGCAGTCTAGCAATGGCTGTCTCACAGCAGAAAAGCTGAGAATTGGCATTTGTTCATCCCACAAGACCAGATGTCTCAGCAGCCCCAATCTGGTGCTGGAGTCTAGGAAGATTCCTAGAGAGCTACTGGTCTCTAATCTATCTTGGAATTCCTTAGAAGTAGGTTCGAATACCAGCTAAGGAATGCCCCAGCAACAGGATAGATGAACTTACCAGCAAAAGTGAAGGCAAACAGACCAAGGGGGGAAAAAAAGGTTTTTTCTCCTATGTCCTTTTATTTGGACTGAATCCAGGAGGTGTGGTCCAGATTTGGGATGGGTCTCCCGCCTCAAGTAGTCAAAATCCCTCCCAGGAGTGCCTAGCCTCTTGGGTTTTAGTTCATTACAGATGTAGTCAAGTTGACCACCAAGATTAGCAACTAAAACAACATTGACCAGTCATAGAAAAAGGGGGGATCACCCCCCCCACACATGCTGTGGGGACTTCTCATATTTTCCAACTGTGGATGTCTCTCGACTTTTCAAGGCAGTTCACTATATTCTTCCTTATTCCTTGAAGTGGGGCTTTTCTAATGAGGTGGGCTTGTGCAATGGCATCTCTTGCTCTCTAAGGTACAGGGAGAGAAAATAACTTTTCCAGTCTGGATCCACAGTGCAGTCCTGATGCTCTGCTCTCCAGAGTCTATTTTCCAGCTATTGTAGGGAGCATGCTTGCAGAGAGTTGACGAGGAGGAGTAATGGGGTGCCCTTTAGGGTGTGATCCTTTTTTAACTGAACATTTATTAGTTGGATGGTATTTAGATTATGTTGCAATATTTCTTATCAGCGATGAAGATGGGCCAGTGAAAGGCAGAAAAGTAATAACAATCATAGGTAATGAACTCTAAGATTATGAATTTTGAATGATTTTAATTTATGGTCCCTATAACTGAGAATGATATGAGACATACAATTTAGACCAGCCAGATAATAAAAGGGATCATTTTGGTAGGACACAATATTTATAAATTAATAAACTCTTGAGGAATCATCAGATTGGGGCGTTCTGTGACTTTTCAAATGCCTAGGGCATGTTTCAGTGCAGACTAAGTGTTGCAGAACGTATTCAAGGAACACATTTTTCTTCTCCCAGCAAGACTCCATTTTGGTCCCTGTTACGAAGTCCAGCTTAAAAATGAAAGACACCTTATCAGCCATTCCTAAGTGCCCCCCCTTTGTTCCATACCTCCTTGCATACAAATGAAGGATGAACTTAAGCACAGGTCTTCTCTGGAATTCTGAGTCTCAAGTTTTCCTTTTGTTTTACTTTTGGCAGAAGCTCAGAGAGGAAGCTGCTACTGAAATTCTTCTATTTTTCATAAAGGCGACTTAGTTTTCAAATGGTTGAAACACATCATCTTGAGGCCTGGAACAGCTTCAGATGCTTCTGAACATGACCAGGGTTCTGTAACACCCAAGTGGGAGCCGCTCAGCCTTTCAGTCCACAGTGTTTAGCTGTTCACATCCCATGACTGCTCTAACAGATGCGTAAAAAAAAAAAAAAAAAAATCTGGGTGGTTTACAGAACCAATCCAGACATGGATCCTCTCCTCAGTACGGAAGCCAAGAGTTGGACATCAAGGCACCGACAGGGTTGGTCCCTTCTGGAGTCTTCGAAGGAGATTCCATCTCATGTCTCTGCTCTGGCTCCTGGTGGTGGCTGAGAGCTATGGACATTCTTTAGCTTATATATAGGTGTACCATGGCAGTCTCTGCCCATGTTCATCTTCTGTTTGTCTCCGTTAAGGAGAAATGTCTGTGGATTTAGGACCTGCCTTATAGGACTTGCCTTAAATCCCAAACGATTTCATCTCAGGATTCTTAATTAAATCTACAAAAACAAAACAAAACAAAAAAACCCCACCATTTCTAAATGCCTTCTCCTTCATAGGTATTGGAGCTTGAGATTTTTCTCTCCTATCTAAGATGGCACATAGTGGGTTTTCCTCTACTGTCTAAGTAAGCATATATGAGTTTTCCTCTCCTATTTAGGTTGGGATGTAGACCCCATTTCTTTCTCTCTACACCCATGGGCTGAGCTCTCAAACCTTTAGTTTGTGCCTCCAGTGAGGCACATTCAGAAGACACCAGTTGGTACCAGAATTGCTAATCCTTTCTCTTACTTCCAAGGGCTTAAAAAAGTTCTCACAGAAACCCAGAAGGCCATGGTGGTAAATATTTGTACTCTCAGATAATTGGGACACTGAGACAGGAGGATTCCTGGCTGGCCTGAGCTACCTAGTGAAACCCTGTCTCTGATGTAGCCCCCCGCCCCCAACAGTCACTGTTGCCTGCTGGGTAGCTGAACTGCTCTGAGTTGCATGTCCTGACTCTTGACGTTTTCGTTATGGATCAGTGCCAAGAGTGATGAAGTCTGCCTGGTCTCCTTCACACAGCGAGGCTCATCACTTCTGTCTTCAGCCTCCATTTGCTGATTGGCATCTCCTCAATTAACCCCTCAGCTACCGTGTCCTACATATGTTCACGTTCACTCTTTCTGGATGGCAAGTTCCACATGTGAGCACAAGAAGGGCCTGTCTTCAGTGGACAAGGACAGGCTGGCTGCAAGATGGACAGAGCTGGCAGATCACTGTGCTTTATCCCAAGAGCTCTGCCCCCATTCCTGCCCTCATGGTGGCACGTCCTAGGGCAGGCTACAAGTGTAGCAGTTACAACCCACAGGGCCCAGTGGTTGCCCCTGAGGTCACCTGGTTAATGAGAGTCAATAATTGCATGTTTCGCTTTCTCTCTATGAGCAACCTTTATCAAAGACCTCTGGTTTTAGAAGGCTGTTGAAACAGTTGGAGCAGTCAAGAGTGATATGCCACCTGGAATAATGCAGTCAAGATAATGGGTGATTTGCAGAGCAGGGATCTGAACAGAAAAATGTTCTTTCTTTTCACTTATTTCAGACTGGTACTGGGGCATCTATGCAAGAATTCACAAGTTCCAGCTCCCTCAAGCTGCCGTCCTGGGATGCTGTCTCAGTCTGCTGTTGGTTCAACTTTATGGCAGTGTCTCTAGGCTTTGCTGTATCTCATGGTCCTTCGTGATATGAAATAGTTTTGAACCTGTGCTTATGTATACATTTATCATTTATATATACATAGCTGTATAATACTATTGGCAAACTTTAATTCGTTTCTTTTTAAAATGAAAAAGAAATATAACTGTGGCCACATTGAGCCCACTCTTCTGTTTTAGTGGAAACAGACTTCCTGGTCCCCTCAGTCATCTCACCCTGGTGCCATGGTTACTCACACCTCTGTCTTCCTTGGTTCTAAAGGAGCTTTTCAGTTCAGGTTTTACACTGCGTACTTACTTCCCATCACCTACTGGTACTGACCAGGGCTGCCTTCCCCAAGAATGCCTCCAGACAGGTCTAGATTTCCAGGGCTTGTTTATGTTTCAAGGCTTTTAATCTTTTTTCTTAGCATCTGCATCTTTTTTTTTTTTCTTCAAAGAGATGGGTTGGGGTAGAGTGGGAATAACTTTTAGGCTGAGTGCTATTAACATAATGATTCTCCCAAGCCATGAGGCATTTTTCCTTTATGTAAATCTGAGACCTAAGGTACAGGATTATAACAAATATTTTCTATTGGCTCATCTAGAAACTACTTATGAGGGTGAAAAAGTAGAACTATTTTAAGGACCCCAAAATAAGCACTTAATTAAATAAGATATAACAGTCTAAACTACTATGTTGTTACATTTATGCTATAGAAATATACTTAGTGGGAGTTGAGATACGGCTCAGCAGTTAAGAGCAGATACTGCTCTTACAGAGAACCCAAGTCCAGTTCCCAGCATCCACATCAGGCCAAAACCACTTGTAACTCAGCTCCTGATGCCTCTGGCCTCTAAAGGCTCTCTCTCTCTCTCTCTCTCTCTCTCTCTCTCTCTTCTCTCTCTCTCTCTCTCTCTCTCTCTCTCTCTCTCTCTCTCTCTCTCACACACACACACACACACACACACACACACACGCACAAGTATACACCACCACCACCACCAAAGAAATATATTTAGTAATACAGGGAATTATTCACAGCCCATTATTAGGTTAAAGAAATTAAAACAGGAAAGGTTCAATACTATATATAAGAGAAATTGTTTTGTAAAAGAAAAAACTAGACTTGTTCACAAAGGGAATAAACCAGCCTCACAGTAAATGTTACTTTTAGATGACTCAATTATCTGTGGTTTCCTTTCCTCTGTGTGTTTAGATAGCATTCACATTTGAGCCTAGATACTACATTCCTTTCCTAAGATTAACACATGATAGCTTTCCAATCCAAGTCAATGGGTATTTGTGGTGGTTTGAATAAAGATAGCCCCCATATGCTCATGGGGAGTGGCACTATCAGGAGGTATGGCCTTATTGGAGTAGGTGTGGCCTTGTTGGAGGAAGTTTGTCATGGGGGGTGGGATTTGAGGTTTCAGAAGCTCAACGTAGGCCCATGGCTCACTCTTCCTTCCTGCTGCCTGAGGATCCAGATGTAGAACTCTCATCTCTTCTCCAGCACCACAACTGCCTGAACTCCACCATGGTTCCTGCCATGATGATAATGAACTAAATTTCCAACTGTAAGCCAACCCCAATTAAATGTTTTCCTTTATAAAGAGTTGCCAGAGTCATGGTGTCTCTTCACAACAATAGGAAACCTAACTAAGACAGTATTCTACTGAATTGCCTTAGAGGTGGTGTTAATTGTTTTATTCCACATGGATGGCACAGTGTAATGCTCGTTGGCATCAGCTAGATGGCATCATTGTCAGATGGCATCAACTAGAACATTCCTACATTTACCAGATATCTGCTCAGTTCATCTTTGATAGGAAGACATAGATAATCGTGAAAATAAATGAGCAGTGGGCTCAGGAACATACCTAGAGGCCAAGGGCAGCATCTCAGCAGGAGTGGCACAGCATCCCTACTTCATTTCCATCCTTGTCCCTGCAGACGTACCAGAAGGGCTCTCGGTCACCTTTCCATTCAGCAAGACTGCTCATCATGCTAAGGTCTCTGTGAGTAGATGTACAGCCTTATACTCTTGACTCTTCTAGAACTCACCATGAAAAGGCCACATTGGTTGTTGGGGTTTGTTCGCAGCAAGAGATGTGCCCCTCATCTCTTGAACCATGATGACCTTGAGTCTTAGGTCTTGACCGTTGAGCAATCCTATCAATGGGCTGTGATTTGTGATTCATTCTAGTGTGATTCTGGTACCAATCTAGCAGCTGGAGCTGGAGGAGGAGCTTCAGAGACTGCCTTGCTTGAGGGAGCCAGCATACTTGCCTCACAAGCAATGGTTCCTGGTGCAGAATGCCTTGGCCCCTGTCGGAACTGGCACCTCCTGAGGTGTTGACATCTTTGCCTTCTGAGAGTCTCTTCATGGGAAGGCATGGGTTATATACACCTGGTAAACCTTATGCCCTTTCCTAGTGGTGCAATATAATAAAAGAAAATGGTACAAAACAATGGTGAAAAAAAAAATCTGCCCAGAGGATAATGGAGAGTGTGTTAGTTAGTTTTCATTGTAACAAAATGTCTGAGAAGAAGCAAGAATTCCTTTTGACTCAGTTTCCTAGTGAAGAAGGCAAGCCAGAAGGCCCAGCTCCTATCCATGGCTGCAGGAGTTTGTCATGGGTTTTGTATCTTGGTGGACTGAGAAGGGGTGAGATGAAGAGGGAGAAAGATGGAGGGAAGGAGAAAGGGATGGGAGCACGAGGGAGCAAGAGTGGGATGATGACTGGAGGGAGATCACCAGAAATGATGCTGGGCTGTATAATACTGTTGCCTTTTGTATGAGCTGAAATTGCATAACCCTGATGGTTATGCAGCTTTTATGGTGTAGAGCCTTGCTAGAGGAAGTACGTCACCAGGGGGTAGCCTTTGAGAGTTTACAGTCTTGTCCCACTTTCAGCTCTGCTTCCTGTGTGTTGCTGAAATGTGACCAGCCAGCTTCCTGTCTGGGTCAATTTGCCGCCGTGACTTCCTTGCCACTCTAGACTCCTCTGGAACTATAAACCAAAATAAACTCTTCCTTCTGCAAGTTGCTCTTGGGCTATGGTATTTTAACACAGCAACAGAAAAGAAACTGGTATAAACCTTTAAGCACCTCTCCCTAGAGACCCACTTTCTCCAGCTAGGCTCCCACCTCCAACTTGAAGGTTACGTAGTTTCTCAAAGCAGCAGGACCGGCTGGGGACCAGGTGTTGAAACACCCAAGCCTGTAGGGTGCACTTTGTATTCAAACTGCGGCAGGGAAGTGGTAGTCATAAGAAGTAAGAAGGGCAGGGAGAAGAAACAGGCTTGGGCTGTGGTCTCAGGTCTGCCGTTAAGGTTATTGCTTTCCTCTGGGAATCTCGATGTTCTGCGATGTTCTACATGCGTGCGTGTACATGGAGGTCAGAGGACAACCACAGTTACTGCTCCTAGGTATCATCATCTATCTTTTATGGATACAAGGTATCTCACTGTCCTCGGCTCACCAATTAGGCTGAACTAGCTGGCCAGCAAGCCCCAGGAATCTTCCTATCTCTGCTGTTGTAGTGCTGGGGCTGTAAGTGTACTCCCATCATGCCTTGCTTTTTTTCTTGTGGCTTCTCATGACTGCAAGGCAAGTGCTTTACTGACAGCTGTCTCCCCAGACCCAGGCTCTTCATCTACAAGGTAAAGGTACTAGATTTGATGATCGAAGCCACCTTTCCCCTTTAAGACAGGGTTTATGCATTTCCAATACAAGGACAATTAAACACTTGGCACAAAACCCCACGAGGCACAGAAATCCCACCATCTAGGGACAGATGTGTCAGCCTATATGTTGGCCATAGTTTCTGGGATCTGAACATCCTTGTGCCTCCGGCTCCTCTTCTGACTGCAGCCGAGATGTATTTCTTTTAAAAATCAATACAGCGGCCTAGAGGGAGAAAAGAGGAAGTCTTCCAAAGCAGCTGAGCTTGCCAGGTGAGCCCCTTGTGGCTGGGGAACCTGGGAAGGTATGGCAATATAGTGTTTAATACCGGAATGGTAGGGAAATACAGACAGGTGCGCATGCACGCGTGCGCACACACACACACACACACACACACACACACACTACTAATTGACCTTGGGAGCTAGTCCCATGCCCTACGCCAAATGAAACTAGCAAGAGCTACAGGTTGCAACATGTTTTTTTCATCTACCATCAACTTTGATTCTCATAGCACAGCCCAGTAGGTATCATCCTAATCTATAGGTTGATAAACTGAGGCTAGATGGGAACGTCAAAGAAGAGGAAAGCTGTTTTCTCTTGTTCATTAATTGCATTTCAAGAGGACTAACTCAAGGCCCAGGTTGACACAGATACTCAGCACTTTTTGACCTACAGTTAGAAACAGAGAGGCAGTTAATAAGGTAAACTTTTGAAGGTGGTGGATGGCAGTCATACGTTAAACTGCAGGGTTATGGAGGGTTTGTCTCGTTCTTTGCTTGTTTTTGGTTGGTGCATGTATGTGCACACATACATGCACAAGTGGCCGTCTAGCCATCAGGCAGTGCAGTCCCTCTGGGAAGCATAAAGGTCACTGTGACCAGTTAGGCTGTTCACAGCCCTCCTGCCCTTGCAGAAATGGAAGGAACACTGTCAACACCCGGGCATGGTTGACCAGCTCAGCTCCTCAGTTGGTGAATTTTGTGGGTGGGATCAGATCATCTATAAAAGTCTATGGAGCTGTCGCCTTTATTTCCCCATTTCCTCCTATAACAAACCTTTTATTAATGTTATCTGGATTTTTTTAGCCTCACTGGTTTCTATATATCAAGTGGTTCAGGTAAGACACATCCTAAAGAAATATGAGCTCTGTTTAAGAAAAGCCGTGAACCACTTCAAATTTATGCCTGAAGAGATGTGAAGGAAAGCCAAGACCTTGCAAAAAAGAGTGAAATAAAATCCTCTTGAATGGGATGACGACGACGGTATAATTCTACTTAGAGCAGCAAGATAATCTTTACTCATTCAAGACAGAGAAAGACTGGTTGAATACTAGTCGAAGAGAGAGATCTGGGGTCATCTGATCTCTTCAGCTCTTTCTTCTGACTTGTTAGAAAAATCAATCAAAATAATGTGCAAGAGACCATTCTGTAAACAGGGAAATGGCTCAGGAGAGTAACATGTGGCCTGACCTGATAAGAGTTATTCCAGCCATGGCAGCTGGAAGCTCTTGGTACTATCCTACCCTGGGTTAAGAATCATGACTCTGTGAAGCAGGAGGCTTGATCGGTCCAGGTGTCCATATGTCACACTGTCTACGGATGTCATTACACTCAGGACTTGAGGGACATGGCAAAGAATTTGCTAAAAACAAACCTGCACCTGCAGCAGTAACCGTTCATGAGTCCTGGCACTAGGTGGCGTTCGTCCAGGAGAGTCATCGTTTCCTAGTTCCTCCAACTAGAGAAAACAAGGGTCTTTTTAGAAGTGCATGTGCAGCGGGTTCTAAAGAAAGCCCAGCCATCCAAATGTGGCTCGGTCAGCAAAGTGCTCCTCACGCAAGCGTGAGGACCCAGGTTTGATCCCAGCACTCATGAAAAATGCTACGGGTGGTGATCCATTCCTTTAATCCCACCACTGTGGAGGTGGAAGCAGGAGGATTCCTGGAGTTCACTGGCAAGCCAGCCAGTGAACTTTAGAGAGATCTTGTCTCAAAAAAAAGAAAAGTGTGGAGCTATAGAGAAAGATACTTGATGTGGATTTCTGGTCTCTGTACACAAATGCATACATGTGCGTGTGTGCCTGCATTCACCTGTGCACACACATACAAACATAGGCTCATGAGCAGACAGATCTCAGTAGCCAGCCTTGCCTACAGAGGCACTAAGGAACTGATCTAACTGTGGCCTAGGTTAGCCTTGTCCAAATGATGCCAGTCTCTTTTGATTCTTTCTGCTTCCTTCTTTAAGAGTCGTAGCACTGACTTGGATGCATGCTTTATCAAAGTGCATTTCCTGGGTGTCACGCCTTTGCTTGTTAATGAAGCTGTTGGTATATGTAGTGGGGCAGCATCCTGTGTCTGTCTTCTCTTGGGTCTTCCTCTCTGTTGTGGTCAGCACTCTTCCCTGAGGCAGCAGAAGGTCATTGAAATGTTCTTCTGGGAATAAGAAATTACTGCAAGGCACTCATGGTGATAATGGTCTTTCAGTGGTATGTCATCATTACAATATAGTAGACAAATATTAAATTCCCTTCTATAACAACAGTTTTGTGGGCCCCCATTGGGTCCTCTCATTTCCAGTATGGCTACAATAATAAAAAGTATTATTAACATATAATTCCTAATGTTAGCTTTGCCTTTCCTGGATTTTTTCTTTGTTTTTTTCTTCATTTGTCAACATGAGTTGCTTCTGTCCTAAAAATTTACATCCTTTAACCGTGTGTACTTGGGGAGTGGTACAGAGTGGAGTTCAGTGTGGCCATCACTGTCTCCCCCACATCTAAGTGAGTATCACAGCTATGTCATCCTGGGAACCTTTAAGTACAACTTAGATCAAGAATTCCAAGGATAGTAAAAAGCATGGAGCCATGAGACTAATTAATACTTGCAGAATGAGGATCTTGGGGAGGCCACAGTTTGAATGTTTTAGGTGGACATCAAGAAAATCATTTGGCTTCATTCTTTTCTCTTCGCTACCTGTTGATATGCTCCTTGCCCCACTCCCATGAGCTTGAGACTGATGAAGAGCCTTTGTATGACTGTGTTAGATCTGCTCTCAGTAAACTGCCTGCCCTGGAGCAGGAACATCAAGAGGCATTTGAGGAGAGTAAAGGGAGTGAGAACCAAGGCTCAGGCACACAACTAGGCCATGTGACACTTCTTTGTGAAGTAGGAAAACAAACAACAAACTGGACTTCTCTAGTTGGGGAAATTGGACCAAGCTACCGCCCCTGGGTGAATGCCACCTAGTGCCAGGACTCATAAAGTGTGTCCACTTTTCCCTCACCTCCATCCTTGTCAGAAGCCTAAAGCATTCTGCCCATTTACAAATCTGGAGTCAGGCTAGGCAGGGCAAGCAGGATTGGCTGGCACACAGTCTAAGTGAGCTTACCTTGATAATAATGGTAAATTCAGACACCCGTTTGCCTTTTGTGTGACATACAAATAAAAGTATATCAAAGAAACGTTGCTCACTAAAGAAACAGGCTCAGTTGCCTAAATTGATAAGAGTATAATTCTGGAAACTCATGAAAAGGGGAAAATGAATGATTCAAATAAAACCTCATGCATTTATTTAAAGGATAAAGCTGGATAACACTTACGGCTATGGCCAAATGAAGAGATTGGAAAATTCTCTCTCCCCAAATCAACTATCAGTCTGGACAAAAATCAATGGAGACAGCTAGTTCAGTGTTCTAGAAATTGATCAGATGTAAAGTACTCTGAGATGTATGTATGCTTAAAAACTATTGAACTTCAGAGAAGAGCACTAGGAGTCTTTAGGGTTCTGACCTGGTGCCGCTCTTGTCTACTCATCTCTGTCAACATAGACAGCCACCAGAGAAGACAAGGAGGAGCAGCAATCTTTCTGCCACAGTCAAAGGGAGCTCCTTTGATTTGGATGGGCAAAGAGGTCTGTGAGTGTCAGGCCCAGCGATGTCAGAGGTGAAAATGACGCATAGAGGGAGTAGAGTGTACAGAGGAGGGGGAGATATTTACCAGTCTCAAGTTCTGGCCATGAACTTTGCAGAGAAGTTACATATATTCTCAGTGGGGATGGGACAAAGGCCATGTTAGCCACAGCTTGCAAGCTAACTCTGAGGCTTTGTGTATGTGCAGAAGACATGGAAGTTCTTCCCAGCCCTGGCACTGAATGCTCTCGCTTACCCTCACACTTGGACTGATGTTTATAGAAGGCTTGTTGGCTTAAAGTGTTTATGCGTAGTCTCTGTCTCAGTATTTGTAGATCACTAGCTATGCAAGGAGAAGCCATAAGAAGCCAGCCTTAGAAAAAAAACAAGTACATGGCAAAGAACCCACAAAGATGCAGTTCAAGGAAGGGAGCTCACAGATACAGCTTGTCCAAGTTGCTAAGCAACAACAATAAAGAAGAAGATAACACAAAACAACCCACAACAGTCTTTAAGGGGAAAAGCAACCTCTGAGGTTGCTTCACTAGAGTGTCTCAAATACCAAATTTTGACCCAAATGTAGAATACGTTAAAAGAAATAGGAGTTGTTAAAGAAACCAATAGAAATAGCTCTGAACATCCTTGTTTACTGAGTTAAAAATACGAAGACCTAAAGTTAGATATCGTAAATACCTTAAAAAGAACAGCTCAAGTGTTCAGGGATTAAAGTAAATTGTAAGACAATTGTCAACAATAACCAAGAACTGAAAAGTTGACTGAATAAACGTTTTTACAGGAAGAGGAATGAATAAGACATCAGTCAGATGTGTAGGTTCATAAAACATACATGTGAGCAAAATACTCATACATGTAAATAAAATAATTTTTATAAAATTAAAAAAATCAGTAGTTTCAATAGCCCTTCTCTCTAAACTGGTTCATAAATTCAGTGTGATCCCTATCAAAACTCCAACAGTCCTTTTTATTCTTTTTGTGGCTTAAATGTGTATAGAAATGGATAGGACCTAATGTAGCTATAACATTGAAAGAGAAAAAAAAACTTGGAGGAATTATGGTAAAATAATATGTACACATATAGTTGTGTATATATGATAAAACTATATGTGAGTGTGTGCATCATCCACATACATACATATGCACATGCATATGTATACATACATGAATTTATGTATGCATACATACATAAACATGATGAAGACAGAAGACGGGCAATAGTAGCAGTATCTATCAATAGAACAGAATTGAGAATGAGAAAAGAAATTCTTGATTTGTGGCCAGTAGATTTGTAGCAAAGCTACTGTGATAATTAAGTAGGGGAAAGACAGTCTTTGTAAAAATAGTGGTGGGTATTGGAAATCCACATACCAATACAAAGCCCCAACTATTACCTCACTTTATACACAAAAATTAACATGGATCGTAGGTCTAAATGCAGAATTTAAACAACAAGCTTTCTAGGTTAATGACATCAAATCTTTGTGACTTAGAGTTAGCAAAAGTTATGAGCTACAGCACTAAAGCTAGAATCATTAAAGGAATTAATAAATTATATTTGATCAAAGTCAAATTTTCCATGCTTCAAAGGATGCTATTAAGAACATGAAAACAACCAGGAGAAAATATTTGCAAATCATGTATCACAATAAAAGAACTGTATGCAGATTATAAATAACTCTTACAATTCAATAATAAGACTAAAACCCCAATTTAAAAATGAGATTTATACCACTTACCTCAAAAGGATTTAATCAGAATTAAGATAATGTGCCGGAGCTTGCTTTGGCCTCACGCCTGCTGTACAGTAAATACTTCATAAACGACAGTGAGATTTGTACTCAGCGGTGTTGTCTACATTGTGTGAATAAGCAACAGGAGCCGCACGGCAGGTGAGGAGGCCCGAGGACACTCAGGGCATAAGCAGCCTTGTCAACAGCCATATTGTGAAGTGACCAAGAAGGATTAGAGAATTACACAGGTGGGCTTCATTCCCATGAACTAAATGAGAGAGGCCTCTCAGGTCATCTTTAAAGTGAGGAGACAGGGGACTCCCCTCCACACCCCTCTCCCATCTGGCTCTGCTGGTAAAGGTTGCTAGTGCAGAGGAAGCATGGGAGCATCCTGCCTCAGTGGGCAGCCCTCTTGGTCTCCAAATTCCCACTCTCCCCTACTGGATTTTCCATAACCACTTAGACACTATTACATTAATAGCTCATTATCAGTGTTATTTGAAATTCAGACAAACATGAAACTTCTTTAAATATCTATCAACAGGGAACTGGCCCAATTAATTAGGATTTATCTATGACACATCTGATTATAAAAATAATATAATGTGCAAAATTAGATAATTTTAAAAAATGAGAGGTGGGGGGGATTCTTCAGTGGGTAGAGTGTTTGCTGTTTCAAGCCTGAGGACCCAAGTTCATATCCGCAGAACCCACATCAAACCAGGAAGTGCAGGCCTGTAATCCTAACCCCTGTAGGAAGACGAACAATGGAGGTAGGAGGTACCAGAAGCTCATTGACCAGCTAGTTGACCTTACACAAAAAAACAAGAAACTCTCTCCGAACATAAAAGGGAAGACAGACACCCAAGGCTGATTGATGTCTGACTTCCACTTGCAGGCTGTGCCATGTACATTCCCACGTGGATTTTAATGTTACATTTCCATACGAGTATACATGTACTCATATACATGTATTCACGTTTTTCCCGTTTGCTCCACCACCACCGCCCCCCCACGCCCTCTCCTACCCTCCTTTCTCTCTTTCTCTGGTGCTCATCTTCTCCACAAACACTGATGTAAACATATATGTGCTTTTCCAAGTGACAACTACAAATGGTGACACAGCATCTGTAACATAGCCCATTTTGGTTTATGGATGCTATTTAGGTTTATAAAATATCCTGGGAATGTACATCAAACGCTTGCCTCTTACTTCTGAGAGTAGAGTTTGGGCTGAAGAGCCTGGAGGGAAATATATTATTTTGCACAGATAGAGGTTTTTGTTCCACTTTTTTTGTGATTAAAACTATTGAAAAACAAATATAACATTTAAAATACTTTTATTTAAAATATCTTATTTATTCTCCACTAACACAAAATAGCATACTTAAACTCATAGAAGTAGCAAATGCCCGGTATTTGAACTCAGTCCTGTGCCTTCCCCAGTATATTATTTTTTTCCTCAGAATGACCTGAGCATAGGGTCACAAATCACTGATACAGTTAGCCAAGAAGATCTTAGAATCTTCCGTGTGGGAAACACTGAATATTGGGCAGTGATCCAGAACGGTTCAGAAAGGTCCCCTGCACAGGGGTTGACCAAGAGACCTGGAAACAGCTTTCTTAGTCTTCTGCAATTCAGCAGAATAAGGAAATATCATTTTGTTGATAGTTTCCAATTAGGTAGCAAATTTGCGAAGCAGTGAGGGGCAAAAAAAAAAAAAAAAAGAAAGAAAGAAAGAAATCCTAGAAATCATCTAGTAATTCAATCCCTGCTAATATAGTGGAACAAATATTAAGAGGAAAAAAATACTATCTAGGATAATGGAATTATGAGCAATAAGCATTATGGGTTTTAAAAGAACAAATCATGCCAGACAAAGTTGATTGCTTTTTTGATTAGTAGACTAAGGGAATAGAGTAGATGTAATATATCTTGATTTTAGCAAAAGGTTTGATAGTGTCTCGTGAAATTTTACTCAGGAAATTAATTGAAAATGGCCGAGCGATGAGCACTGTTGCATGAACTTCACATGGTGGCAGAAGCTGCAGGCGAGAAGGAGCCACAGTGAGACATCAGGGTGAGGAGATGTGGGACAGCGAGTCTCGGGTCAGGGGTCATTTCTATTTAATTATTTCATTACTTTTCAGGAAGAGAAAGAGGCTGCTCTTACGTGAGTGAAATTCATAGTATGTCTTATCTGTGTGCTTTAATGAAAAGGAAAAGCCACCGAAAGCCAGCAGTCCATGCGGTTTTCAGTCCCAGGTGGAGCCTCATTCTGGGTCCCAGGAGAAGCCCTGTTGTACAGGCTGTACAAAATGGCTCGGTATTAACTTCAGTTCTAATTCTGAGTGATGGAGAGGGATAATTTCTTCTGAACCCCAAAACTTATTCTTATCACCATGCTCTTACTCTGTACAGGGTCCCAACACAACCCCAATATATACAAGTCATCTGGCACCTCAGAGACCAACATTTAAAGCTGTGCTCAACTATTGATTATCTGTCATGTCCCTGGCCCATGGCATATGTGATGGATGTCATAAGTAGATAAACCATAAAAGATAGCTTGTAGTTTAGAGCAGCAGATATGTTAAGCTGGCAGTGGCCATTGCTAAGGTCACATTTGAATAAATGTTCTGTCGAAAAGCAGAGAAAGTTCAGAGGAACAGGTGAGGAGAAGGAGCGTTTGGGAGAATTGGGGGTTCTTGAGGCTGCAAAGAGGAAATGCTACTTGATCAGGGACTTAACGGATAGGCGGGACATTTTTATAGGGTGGGTAAGAGGAGGGAAGCTCATAGTGGGGGAGCCCTGAATGAGTTCTAATCTGTGTTAGTGATCTGGAAGATAAAACTGGTTACATTAGTCCAGAACGATACAACAACGACAAAGTGGAGGTTGTCTCTAGACCGCAGCACCATGCTGAGCACAGAGAAGGGTTCTTATACCCTTACCCAGGGCCACCATTATTCTGCCACTGCTACTGGTGGGGGACCAGCTGTGGTGAGGGAAAGGCAGGGTTGTGAAGGACCCTAAAGGTCAATATAAGGAATTCTAACTTCCCTGGGCAGATGATGAGAGGATGTTTTAGGTGGATCTTGTTTTACTGGGATCACTCTGATTGGGATGGAGGAAGAGTACAAGGGAAAGTGACCAAAAGAATGCCAGGTAAGAGGCTACTCAAGTGAAAGATGGAGACAAAAACCCAGTCTCCAATAGAAGCCAATCAATATGAGCCACACTGTACAATATGGGCAAGTGGGTATTCAGTGATGTCATCATCTAAAGAGGGGAAGCCAACAACAGCAAGCAGCAGATTGAGAAGCTAGACCAATTCTATAACCCCATAGCCAACAGAGATGGGCAGATTGAACCGCTGAATGATGGTTAGAATGTCACCATTGCTACCTCTGCTTATAGATGTGAGGTATCCACAGGCTCAACTGAGGTTCCTTCTGTTGACTCTCAGAGAAACTGGCACCATGAGCAGGGGATTGTAGGGGAAACATCTTGAGAGGTGTGGCCTGGGGAAGGATTGGGGAAGATGTTCCATTGGGAAGCAGTAAATCAGGGACCAAGAAATTAGTGTAGGGTTTCCTACAAACAGTACCATCTTGCTTTCCCCTTCCTTCCTTTTCATTTCATGTTTCAACACAATGAAGAAGGCTTTTCACAGTCCCTCCCAGGGTGGTTTCAGTGTGAAGCCAAAAGTATCTTCATTTTTCTCCATGACGTAAGACAGATACCAGTGAGATGCATAAATTACATCATATCCTGACCATAACTTACAAACTGTTGGATGTGTTGTAATGCAAAATTGAAGCTTTCACAACCTCCACTGCCCAAAGTTAAATTTTTGTCTGTGTTCTTTTAAACACTGAACAAAGGAGAATGAAAACTAGTTGGAGCTGATTCATTACCTGTTACAAGAGATAGTCATTGTGTCTTAGATATATAACAAACTGTGGGGCACACAAAATATAATCTGGTCCTCATGAAATGATGCCCATGAGGTTAAGCTCAATAGAAGGAAATTGCATGTGTCTCATGCATGTGACATTGTTGTTATCCTTTCTTGGGTAAAGGCTGGTGAGAGCATGGGGTGGGGATATGAGGGAGGGTAATGCAAAGGAGAAATGGAGGGAGGGAGAGTAATCAGCTTTGAACTTGGATTTCCTTCCCAACTCTTCCTTAGAGCTTTGATTGACTATGTTTACTTTGACTCACCTGAGGTGATTAATAAGAGTGTGGATTCATGGAAGATTTTGTGTCAGCATAATCAAGATATTTTTACTTGAAACTTTTTTTGTTCAGTATTCTCAAGACCTAATCACTAGGTCACTTTGGAGTCATGTTTTATAGCTGTTCAGGAAGATGAATATTTTGAGTTTCAATAGGGAAATTGAGGCTACCATTTAGTCTGTTCTGATTTATGAATTGCCCTTTCAGGAAGTACAGAGGTAGATGGCTGTAGGTTTATGAGGAGTTGGTGCTGTATGAAGTGTGATCCGTGGAGATATTATCAGTTCAATAGTTAAACTTAGTGATGTAACTGGATCTCTGGTTTCTTGTCAGTCACCAAACAGCTTTGGAGCATCTGCTGGCCATTGGACATCTCTTGGCCTGGAGTGATAGACACAGCATTGAAAAACATGATACTTCTTCCAGATGCTTATGCTTTTCATCACTGAAACTACAAACATGTAGTTTGAGGGTCCACTGTGCCCCACAGGCTCATGTGTTTGAACAGTTGGTCTTTACCTCGTGGTGCCATTTTGGAAAGTTAGGGAATTTTTTTGGATATGAGGAAAGCCTAGTTGACAGATCTGGGGCATAGGGGTGGAGACGATGTTTGTAGCCTAGCTCCAGATTCCAGCCCCAGCTTTCTGATTCCTGACTATTGCTGTGATGTAATCTGCTGTCTTACATTCTTGCTACCCCAGCCAGACGTACCTGATTGCTCTATCAAGATGGACTGTACCTCCTCAAACTGTGAGCCAGAATATCCCCTTCTTCCTTTAAGCTGCATTTCTCAGGTACTTGGTGACAGCAACAGGAGAGGTAACTAATGCATGTAGTAAAGGTTAAAATCAGTCAGAAAGGTGAATGTACAACTTCCTTTCCGAAGGCTATTATCTTTATTTGGAAAAAAATAACTTGATATGGATTGTTTGGAGAGCATGGCAGAGCTGAACTCATGGGTGTCCATATATCTGCATGTAAATGATAAGAGCTGGGGGGGAGAGGATCTGTGAGGCTTCCTGGATATTGCTTCCTGGAAAGATAGTTGTAAGTGCAGGAAAAGACACACTGAATGTTGAGGTTGTTTGTATTCCTCTGATCTAAATTCCTCTCTTCTTTCCCCAACTTCCCAAGGCCTTGTATTAAACACACAGATGGCCTTGCATAAGTAGGCTTTTTGGTGCACCTCAAAGAGATGTTCAAGCTTCACTTCTAGGTTATGTTGCATAAAACGTACATGAAATTGACACAAGTGTCTAGTGTCTGGTGAACACAGAAACTGTAGAAATCTACATGGGAGTTTTAGACTTGCTTAAGATACAGAATTAGAAGTTCAAACTTATCTTTTAGAAGTAGAAAGGGCTTGGAGGCAGCTACAAGTTAACTTTGAAGTTACATTTTTATTGAAAAGGTATTGAAAGATGATACAGTGTATGGTAGTTTGAATAAAAATGGCCCCCATAGGCACATAGGAAGTGGCACTATTAGGAGATGTGGCCTTGTTGGAGGAAATGTGTCACCAGGTTCAGTGGCTCACTGTCACTTCCTGGTACCTGTCAATGCAGATATACAACTCTCAGCCCCTTCTCCAGCACCATATCTCTCTGCATGCTGCCATGCTTCCCACCAGGACAATAATGGACAAAACCTCTAAACTGTAAGCCAGTCCCAATTAAATGTTGTCTTTATAAGCATTACAATGGTCATGGTGTCTCTTCACAGCAATAGAAACTCTAAGCACATTGTCTCCTACCTATGGAAGACTTCCGCAGATCAGAGTATTTCTTGTGCTGACCTCTGTTGGATCTCAAGTTTTCTGCTATGCAGATTCTAAATGCACAGGCTACTCAGGTCAATGAGTGTATGAGTGGAATATACAGGTTATGAAGAGACCCATGTAGTCAGAGTGCTTGAGTTCATATCTTGCCTCTGTATTTACTCACTGTGTGACCTTTGGAACAATACTCTTTTGTCTGTGTAATGCAAATACAGAGCCCTTCCTTATAAAATTGTGAAGATTAAATAATTAATCCTGTGAGGATTAAATGATTAATATCTGGCAACCCAAAGATGAGCACCTACAAGACCCAAACAATCATTGTTCATCTTCTTGTTAGAATCCAGAGTAATTTCACAGTCGTGTGTCTCTACAACACTGCCACAAACTATTCTTATCCCAATCATAGCAGTGGAAACATTTATTTATTCATTCAATGAAAAGGTAATGAACCAAACGTGGCGGATGCTGGGGATATGCCAATCATAGAATCAGCACAAAATTGCCTCTCTCGTCTTATCCTCTGCTTATTAACCAGCCTCTAACCAGGTGGAAAGAATAAGCAAGAGGGTTAGCTTGATGCATTGAGGAATAAAGTTAAATCCATCCCACTCTGCTTCCAACAGATGAATGAGTTTTGTGAAGATATTTCTTTGGATCTTAGATTTCTCTGTGAAACAGGAATAATAATAATAGCTTACTAGGCACACACACAGAGACAGAGAGAGACAGAGACAGAGACACAGAGAGATAGAGACAGAGGGACATTGAGATTGTGTGTAGGGGAATGTGCCTGTGTGCTTGTGTGCCTGCACACATATGGAGACCAGAGACCAATGTTGGATATTTTCTCAGTCTTTCTCTACCTTGGTTTTTGAGTCAGGGTCTCTCATTGTATCTACAGCTCACCAACTGGTTCAGGTAGAGTGGCTAGCCAGTGAACCCTAGGAACACTCCTGATTCCACCTTCCCAGGGCTGGATACTTGATTAGCAAGCGCTTTACTGACTGAACTAGCTACCTAGCCTCACTGTAGGATTTTGATGGGATTTAAATGAATCAATGTATGTAAAATTCCTGAAAAAATATTTAACACCCAATAAACATCAGTTTCTTTAATCATATTACATAACTATGTCTCAAGGAGCCAGAGAAGGGTAGAGGGCAGTAAGTGTTTCTGATTACCCAGGAAGCCAGCAGACATGAATATTTCATGGGAGAAATCAACAGAAGGAAAAATGGGAGTGAGCACCAGTTTCCATGAGAATGGTGTATGATCTATTTATCTACCTTGAAGGTGAAAGAACTTCAGGGTAAGGCTGGGAGTTGGGGGGTGGGGGTGGGCTGTGCATGGTCATTCAGGAGCAGACATAAAATGTTAAAAACAATGGAATCATGCCGGGCGGTGGTGGCGCACGCCTTTAATCCCAGCACTCGGGAGGCAGAGCCAGGCGGATCTCTGTGAGTTCGAGGCCAGCCTGGGCTACCAAGTGAGTCCCAGGAAAGGCGCAAAGCTACACAGAGAAACCCTGTCTCGAAAAAACCAAAAAAAAAAAAAAAAAAAAAAAAACAATGGAATCCCAGAAGACCCCTAAGGGAAGAAAGGAGGACACTTTGGTACCCCCCTGACCACCCTTTCCTAGATGGAATGGTCCTGCATTCTCTGGCCTCCTGTCTATCTGTCTTTATTCATTCTTCCTGCTGTTTTCTCTTCCCTTTCTCCTGCATCTTTTTCTTTCTCACCCTACCTCCACTGCTCCTCTTCTTTGGGAACGGAAGGGTGAACTGAGTTAAGCTCTGACCTGAGAGACGATGGCTGGGTGGCTGGCACTCAAAGTTGGTGCCAAGATATCTCCAAGATATCTAAAGAGGAGGACAGCTTCCAGAAGAGAAGTTAAGCCTTCTCAAGGGTTGTCGGCTTTTCTTAATTCCTCTTCTTAGAATATTTGTTCCCAGCTCTCCAGAAGAAACTGAGCACAGGTTACACTGGCTTCAGACTCTTCATTTCTGTTCTTGATCAACCTATAAACTCACCTAATTCAGCTGGTACTGCATCTGCTAGACGAGACCCGTGTATAATCACTCAGCCTACAACTGTGTCTGGGAATCTGTGGAAAGAGCTGTGGTTGGGTCCCAGGTTCCAATGGGGAGCATTTTGGGCAAATTCTCCATATCCCCATCTTTCAAAATTTCACTTGAAAAACAGGCTGAAGACTTTTCCAGTATTTTAAAAGACAGAGTCTTCCTATAATAACAATAATAAAAAGAAGATATGTGGGAAAAGGTCACATTGGGGAAAGAAGGGGAATAAAGAATATAGTAAGAAGAGACCAAAAGGAAAGGTAGAAAAGAACACATTTTTTTTTTTTAAAAAAAAAAAAAAAGGGAAGAGAAATTGGTGGTAGGAAGTGTCTGTGAGGCACTGATTATGTTGTTACATTAGCATTTTAGTTCATGGAGCCAAAGCTCCCAAATAAATTTGCATATATACATGTGTATGTGTGTGCTTTGAAACTAGTACATTTCCCAAGTAAGTGTTCTGGAGTGGATCCTCAGAAATCCCTTGTATAAATGGGGTCTTTAGCTCCATATATGTTGCTGTCTGATATAATGCCAGAAACAGCTTGGGGGCGGGATGTTAATTGGGTACAAAGTTTCAGGGGAGTTTCAGTTCCTCCCTGTCGGGAAGGCATGCCAACAAGGATGGTCAGTCCATGGTGGCAGACATGTGTATTATTGAGGCTTCATGAAATAAAGAGCTAGATGATTTGAGGGGTATCATTTTCAAAGGTGCTCGCCTAGTGACCTGCTCTGACCAGCCAGACCCCACCTTCAGAAGGCTCAGCAGCCTTTAGAATAGCACTCCATTTGGAAACCAAGTGCTTAAAACATGAACCTGGGAAGGAGACTTCATATTCAAGCCATAACAGATGGACTGGCTTACAGGATTGGCAGGTAGAACCCTTTGTTGATTTGTTTAATACCTTGGGTCTGGTCTCATCCATAAGAAACTAGCTGGATCCCTTCCTTCCTATGAAGGTCAGCTTTTGATCTACAACACGGGGGCTCGAGTTTCTCTCCACTCCACTGACCCCTGAAGGGGTTGCTCATAAACAGTGTGTCCAGGTCAGAGGCAGTGCTGAGTCACAGTGGAAAGTTCACCTTGGAGATCCTGATCTGTCTCTTTAACCCGCTTTCCTAGGCAGAGCAGCCCACTCCTCCTGAGATCAGCGGTATCAGTTGTTGATTCCAGGAGCCTCACCTCCTGATTTGCCATGAGATCTGAAATGCTGTGTATAAATACCACATTTATTTCATTAAGCAGCATTGTTCCCATCAGCAAATCTCCCATCAGCCACTAATTCTTTTGTGTGAGTGCATTTTGAGCATCCCAATTGCTCTTGTTATCTATTGACATCAGGCTCCACAGAGAACATGAACATTGCGGGAAGGGGAATACAGGAAACACACAGTCATGAGCTGTGGCTAGGCATTCCAACTCAGAATTCTTTTTTTGGTTTTTTCAAGATACCGTTTCTCTGTGTAGCTTTGGCGTCTTTCCTGGAACTCACTCTGTAGACCAGGCTGGCCTCGAACTCACAGAGATCTGCCTGGCTCTGCCTCCCGAGTGCTGGGATTAAAGGCATATGCCACCACCACCGCTGGGCACCAACTCAGATTTCAACTTCACTGTTTCTTGTTCAAGTACAGGAGAGGGGAAGGGCTATTCTAAAGAACTAGAAAAATTTGTATGTGACTTGAGATAATGAACCTTTCTCCAATTTAATTTCTTTTTTTTTTTCAAAAACCTCTATAACTCTAAATAAAATACTCCCCAAAATTAACAAAGCCACAACATCCAAACAGCACCATAAAGCTGGGCCAAGAAGCAGATGGTTCATGCTTCAGTGTGGTTTATGTACTTCTTTATCATGGTCTATTTCAGGGGTGACTATGTAATAAATATTGCATATGTATATTATGTACCCTAGGTAATTAGGAAAATTTGTATCACTTAATCTGCCCTAGAAAGTAAATATACCATCACTAATATGTATGCTAACAAATGGTCTTCATTGAACTTGTATATACAAGCTGTCTTTAAAAAGGGCTATTATTCTTTAAGACCAGGTCAACTTTGTGTGTGTTTTCTTTTTTCTTTTCTTTTTTTTTTTTTATAAATTTTGTTTTTCTTAAGAGATTTTTCTATTCATTTTACATACCAACCACAGATTCCCCTATCCTCTCTCCTCCTGCCCCCCAGCCTTTACCCCCAACCCACTCCCCCATTCCTGCCTCCTCCAAGGCAAGATCTCCCATGGGGAGTCAGCATAGCCTGGTACATTTAGTTGAGGCAGGTCCAAGCTCATCCTTCCTGCACCAAGACTGCACAAAGTGTCCCACCATAGGTACTAGGCTCCAAAAGACAGCTCATGCACTAGGGACAGGTTCCGATCCCACTGCCTGGGGGCCCTCTATTCATTCAAGCATGTTTTTAGACTTAGCTCTCTCATCTTTCAGCAAGGATTGTATCAGGCCACTGTAGTCTTTCTGTAAGGATTATTCAATGGTATCTGGCAAATGCTTGTGTTTCTCCAAGAAAGCTCTGTGTTGGCTTCTTGTCACTAATTTTAAATACTTGAGACATATCAGTTTATAGAGACAAAAGGTTTATTAGTGCTCACACTTGGGAGTTTCAATCCTTGATTGGTTGACACTCCCCCACCCATTGGTTTGAGCCTGGGGTGGGGCAGCATATCTTGCTAACAGGGAGTGTTGGAGCAAAACCATTCACCTTATGGTGTGGCGGGGAGGTAGGGGTGTGTGTGTGTGTGTGTTTTGAAGGGCATCCTATAATTCCCTTGAGGTGACCTCTTCCAACTAGCCCCAACTGTTAAAGTTTGTACACCTTTCAGTAGTACCCAGCTGAGAACCAGGCTTGTAAGCATGGACCTTTGAGACATTCCAGATCCAAACTGGAATACAGCAAGACATCCTTAGCAACTGAAATTTCCTAGTAGTACAAAGAATCCCAACTGGGCACATTTTCTTTGTAGAGACAGATAACTCAAGTGATTCCAGAGAGGTTAAACAAGATAGTCAATAAACTAGATAGTTTTAAGAGCCTAGACTAGGACCTGACTTCTGCTGACTAATACAGTGCTCGTGGTAATCAACCACTCTGCACCTTTGAAACAGTTGCATCTTTTTGTTGTTGTTGTTGTGAAATGTCTGTCTTTTATCCTGGCTTGCACAGTGGACAAGAAAAGAGCAGAAAGCTCTGGAAACTCATTCTGTTTTTTTTTTTCCTCTCCAACTTTGGAGTTGGCCTGCCTGGCTATTCCCAGAATAGGACATGCACATGGCCAACAGAGACACTGGTCATCCCTCCAGCTGTTCAGTTGGCCGAGACAGATGCTCAGCCCAGCAACTGACCTGAAGTGACTGGCAAAAATTAATTAACTTGCTGTGGAACTAATAATGAGCTGCTGGTTTGTGTTTTCTTTCCCTAACACCAGTTGCCAAAGAGTTTTTTCATTAGCGGGCTGAATGCTTCCTTTGTAACCAGAACAGCCTCATTAGTTACAGTCCTATCGCGGCCAGAGAGTCAGACAACAAATCATTGTCTCCTTTTCAGCCACCGTGACCTAACTTGTCATCTTTCATTGTCTCCCGGGGAAGAGTGTCTCTCTTCCCCTGACATTCCTCATCTTTCCTGTAATGTCTCTTTCAGAAATGACTTTCAAATATACCTCCTCACACACCCACTGCTTTGTCTCATTCTGGTTGGCAGAAGAGCTGTTTTGTGTTCATGGCCCAGGCATTTGTTGGGAAGAAAACCATCAGGTCCATCCCATGTCTCTATTCCCCATTTCCTTGACTTATTGGTCTCCATGCCTATGGATGGTGCTTTTCTGTTTTAATTCTGGCCCTAGCTTGCTTCGTGTGTGCACGTCTGTTACAAAGGCATGGCTCTGGGCTTCAGAAGGACTCCATTGTGTTCTGTGTTTCCCAGATAAGGTCTAGGAAGCTGATAAAAAGTAACATACCTAGAGTCATGCATTTATTTATTCAAGGTCACACCTGAGGCCAAGGAGAGGGCTCAGTAGTAAAGTACATGCGTGGAGAACCCATGTGAAAAGCTATGCATAGTCACATATGCCAGGAATCCCAGCACTCAAGAGGCCTAGAAGAAGAAGGACTTGCTGGCCAGCCACACTGTGCAAAGCAGTGAACTGCAGGTTCAGAGAGAGATCCCATCTCAGAAAATAATGTGGAGAATGGTCAAGGAAGATGTCTTCCACACACGGCTAGCCCATACATATGGGAAACACATGGCACGCACATACACATTACACACACACACACACACACACACACACACACACACACACACACTGTGACCAGACCTTTCAGCTCTAAATGAGCTGCCCTTTCTGGTACAACTTTCATAGTCTCTTGCTCTGCCATTTTGTCCTTGATGGATGGTTCATGCCCCTTTGTGGTCGCCACTTGTTAAGTAAATCCACGAGAGTGTGTCAAAGGGTATCAAGGATTTATAAAGATATAAAATGGGGAGAAATACACTTAAGGATACAGAACAAAGTAAACAGTCATCATGCTCCTCCATTCTGCCCAAGAGAGCACATGCCCCCTCCTCAGTTTTAAGCAGTCACGTACCCAGAGAAAACCATACCTCTATCGGGCCAGATACCCCAAGGTCACTGGTGGAGAGAATTCCTACAACACTCCAGTCCGTGTGTACACCTTCCTCATTATCTTGGATCTTAGTACTGTTGCCCCTTCATCATTTGGGGCCTATCTGATTTTCTTAAATCCACCATCAAATGGATGGAGCAGCAGGGGCACTCCATGCATTGGCTCATCTCCCTTGTAACTTCACAGCTCTTCCTTAGGCTAACTGATGTTCTTTAGTCCTTTGTCAGTACTTTGTGGGGGTGCTTAGTGAGGAGGGGAAAGTGAGGTGAAGAGACACCATGCCCCGGTGTGTGTGTGTGTGTGTGTGTGTGTGTGTGTGTGTGTGTGTGTGCATAAATGTTTCTATGATGTACTCCCAGTGGTTTTATTTCAGTAGGATGGTGGATGAGGAGCAAGGATAACAGAGTCAGTAAAGGAGTCGTGGCATTCAGAGTGCCAGATCCACCTTTGTACACAGTATGATTTGGTCCCTCACCGCTCTCTAGAGCAGTGGTTCTCAACCTTCCTAATGCTGCAACCCTTTAATACAGTTCCTCACGTTGTGGTGACCCCCAACCATAGTTGTTGTCGTTGCTATTTCATAACTGCAATTTTGCTACTATTAGGAATTGTAATATAATTACAATGTAGGATGTCTGAAATGCCCCCAATGAAAGGGTCCTTGGACCCACAAAGGGGTCGTTACCCACAGGTTGAGAACCAGTGCTCTAGATTCTGGGGTTCCCCATAGTATACAGGCACTCAAAGTCAGATTGTCTAGCTTTATAGCAGACATGTCCATCCTGCAGATCATGGGTCACACGTTTTCCTAAATAGCTATGAATATAGCCCAACATATTTGTCTATATCAGCATCAAAGCACAGTGTCAAAAGGTTGGAGAAATGAAATCCTAACTTCTCTCCATACCTGCAACCTAACTGAACAAGCCATTTCATCTCTCTATTTCACAATCTTCATAGATAGGAGATAAGAGTTTCATAGGAATACTTCAATAAATAATGTATTGTGTTGACTAGAAATGCCTGACACATTGAATTATTTAATAAATATCATCTAGTATTATTATGATATTAATTACAACATGAGATAATATTTTCTTTCTTTTTTTTCTGAGACAGGGTTTCTCTATGTAACTTTGGAGCCTGTCCTGAAACTTGCTTTGTAGACCAGGCTGGCCTTGAACTCACAGAGATCCACCTGGCTCTGCCTCCCAAGTGCTGGGATTAAAGGTGTGTGCCACCACCACCACCACCACCACCACCACCACCACCACCACCACCCAGCTGAGATAATATTTTACATTTACATAATAATACAGATATGTTCCTCTATATATGAGAAAAAATACATGTGCATATGTTACCCAGGTTTAAACACAGACTCATGTCATTAGTTTTACAAGATCAAAATTTAAAGCGCTTTCGGCTGGCTTGGTTTGGAAGTATTCGTGTACTTTTAGACATGGAATGGATATCACATACGAGTCAGCCAATCCCTGTCCTTCTCAAATGATGTCATTAAGGTAGACTTCATCATAGACTTCTTGTTTAAGAATTTCACTGTGAGCCTTTAGCTTGGGTGTAATGAAGTATTTAATGTACAAATTTACATTTATAAAATCTACTTTTCTTTCCATGATTACTTTCTGCTGTGCTTCCTCTGTGCGTTTGAAATTGTGTATAGACATATGCCTATAACCTTCAGACAGACTCGCATATCCTTTCTTAAATGAATTTATTTTGTACGTGTAGCTGGGTGTGTGAGTGTGGGCACATGTGTGCCATGCGTACGTGCGTGTGAAGGTCAGAGGACAGACTTCTGGGCATCTGCTCCTTTCGCCTCATTTAGAGGCAGGGCTTTGTTTTTGTCACTGTGCTGGGTGTAGGAGCTTCATTCCATTTCCTTGCCTTCACCTCCCATCTTCACCATAGAGGTGTTGGGGCCAGAACTAAAGACAGGCACCGCTGTATCTAGCTGTGTTATGTGAGTTCCAAGGATCAAACTCAGCTAAACAAGGCTGTGCAGCAAACACTTTTGCCCACTGGATCATTTCTCCAGCCCAGAATCACATAATTTTAAGGGGAAAAGTTTATGAATGGAGTCAGAGATAGATAGGTAGGCAGACAGATGGACAGACAGACAGATAGATACTATCAGACAGACAGATAGCATTTTATGACACAGCAATGGTCTTCACTAGCTTATTAGTTTATGTCAGGATATAGGCAAATGCAGGAAATACTGAGAAATCTAAGATTTAACTCAGTTCTCCCCTCATATTGCTTAAACACAATCCTTTAGACCAGGGAACTGAATCTGTACACTTTATCACTTTTTCTTTTGTAAAGAGCATTTAAAATTTTTATAATTATTCAAAAGCAGTGTGTTTGTAAAGTTATTTTTAATTTTTAATTAAAATATAACTCCACCCCTTCTCCCTTCCCTTTCCTCCCTCCGACCCTTCCCATGCTCCCTCTTTCCAACCCTTCCCATGTTCCCTCTCTCTAACCCTTCCCATGCTCCCTCTTTCTACCCCCTCCCATATTCCCCCTACTCCTTTTCGAATTGATAGCCTCTTTTTCTCTGCTTCTTATTGTTACATACATTATGTATATACACAACTCAGTGTTACTTATGTGTATATCATTTTAGGGTTCCCCACTTCATGGTGGAAAACCAGTTAGGAGGCTCGTCCCTGGAAGAGACTAATTCTCCCTCTCTCAGCAATCATCAGTTGTCAGTAGTTCTTTGGCAATTCCCCGCTTCCAGGTTAGCATGTCTATTTACATGGTCATTGATCAGGTCTTGTTCAGGCAGCCGTATAGCTGGGGTGACGTGGCGGATTTTCTTTGTCATTTCTAGGAGACAATCTCACACTAGACTTCCTGCTCCTCTGGCTCTTACCATTTCTCCCTCTCCTCTTCTGCTGTGTACCCCGAGTCCTCCGTGAAGGAGTTGTATTGTAGATACCTTCCATAAGGCTGGACTCCCCATAATCAGTTGGTGTCTGCATTGCCATCAATTGTGAGTTTCTGTAATCGTCTTCATGTGCTCCAGAGAGAAGACTCTTTGATAGGGTTGAAAGCTACATTACATGTGTGCATCATGAGAAGTTTTAAAATGTGGTGATAATTGTGTTCCCCAACATATTATGCACCCTAATAAACTTATCTGGGGTCAGAGAACAGAACAGCCACTAGATATAGAGACCAAAAGATGGTGGCACACATGCCTTTAATCCTAGCATTCCAAAGGCAGAGATCTGCCTGGATCTCTGTGAGTTCAAAGCCACACTGGAAACAGCCAGGCATGGTAACAAGAGCCTTTAATCCCAGGAAGTAATGGCAGGAAGCAGAAAGGTATATAAGGCCTGAGGACCAGGAACTAGAGCCTGGTTAAACTTTTAGGCTTTTAGCAGCAGTTCAGCTGAGATTCACTCCGGATCAGGACTGAGAGGCTTCCAGTTTGAGGAAACAGGATCGACTGAGAAGTTGGCGAGGTGAGGTTAGCTGTGGCCTGTTCTGTCTCTCTGGTCTTTCAGCATTCACCCCAATACATGGCTCTGGGTGTGTTTTTATTAATAAGACCTTCTAACAAGTCATGCTACATTAAAATGAAGTTGGGAACTATGCTGGTATAGTAAGGTAGCAAGAGCAGGCTCTCCTCTGAGATTCATGACCTCACTCGTTCCAGGTATTTAGCTAGGTTGCTGAGGCCAGATGATATTTCCCTCCTGTTGAATAGGCCTTACTTCCAATTAGATACTGCTAGTTACCACCAAATTATGAGTGTCACCATTGAACCTTTAGGGACATCTTGCCATGCCGGCCATTGTTGTGGTTCATAGGTATCACAGCTGAAGAGGCAGCTGGCATAGAACCTTCTAGTACTCTGAAAACTAGACTGAAGGAGGGAGGTTTTCAGGTTAGATGCAAGTTGAATCCTCCATGTTCTCTGTCTTAAGTGTATGGTGTCATCAATAATAGGGACTCACTCACCTTTAACCTCTCTGAGAGGCAACCAAGAGCAATTGCAATAGATTATGTTTTTTTGGGGGTCACTTGGAAAACCCTGACCACCAACTTGAACAGAGGTTTCTCATGCCTGTTCCTTGGATTTTTGTTAGTCTGTTGCTCTTGTGGGGAGTATTGTCAGGCCAAGAAGCATAACATCATTTAAAACATATGTGTGTGTGTTTAAAAACATACGTTTTATATATATATATGTGTGTGTGTGTATGTGTGTGTGTGTGTGACTATATGAATATATATATACACATATGTATTACAAACAATTGTAGGTAAATAGAAAATAATGTGATTCCTTGATGCTTTATCAAACATCCTTAGAGTGATTTGTCCCTCCTCCTTTATCATTGAAATAAATTGGGACATTGTAGCTCCTCCATGAGGGTGACAGAATGCACAAACCATGAACTTGAGGACCAGAGGATGGTTCTCTTTTCTTGTGTGGTCACCAAGGAGCCCTCCTAGCACACCCTGGACTCAGCTTGGGATAATCCAGCTCAGCGTGGGATAACCCAAGGCCTCAGGCTCACAATGAGTCCCTGTGGAATCTTCCCAGGAAGATATAACTGGTAATGTGTGAGCTCATAAGAAACTACCACCAATATCTTTTTCAGTGCTCAGGTAAATGGCTTGGAGAAGCTGCCATAGGAAGCTGCTCTAGCATCACTCTATTACACTGTATATTTTGATTGTCCTAAGATCATAAAGCTTAAACCTTGCAATCAAGTCTTCGAAATGGGTAGTTACAAGTTTCTCCAAAGCCCTAGGTTGTTTTTTTTTTTTGTGTGTGTGTGTGTGTGTGTGTGTGTACAGCCATTTATGATCTGCAGGCATTTCTATTGCATCTCAACACCATCAAGTTTCCACCTACAGGGAACTGTGAGATTCTGGGGTCATCATTCTCTAAATCTTGTACAGAGAACCGTGTAGACCTTGAAGGTCTATAAACCAGGCTTTTTGTTGGTGGTGTTTGCACTTGCCTCATAGTATTTTTGTGAATGTCTATGATTTCTGTTCCTGGAAGCCAATAACTGGTCTTCAGCAGCTCAGATCCATTCAGCTTGTTAAAGAGCTCTCTTGTAGTTGGAACAAAAGGACTTGTTTTCTTGGCCTACAGTGAGCTAGTGATGACAGACCAGCCAGTTCATCATCTTTTCTTTATTAACAGATGTCAGAGTAATTGATGAAGCCTTTTTTTTTTTCAACCTCCAGTATATTTTTTTTAAATGGATTGATTCTGGGGCATTTCAGTTCATTTACTGACAATGTCTTAAGGATAGAATGTGACTGTAATCAATTTTCATTATCATTGTGTAGCTAATCGGGCTAAAAATAAGAACTCTTAATCTGCTATGGTGTGATTGATTACTCAAGAGGGATATGGAAATAATGTCTTTTAATATGCCCGGAGTGTTACATTAGACCTTTGAAGTTTTCATCTTTAAAACATCACTTCCGGTAGTGTTCTGTCCACTATGAAACAACATGGGACTCGAGCATTCCCTTTTCCAGCTCCTAACCTCAGTGAGTCATGTCTGCTTATGTGCCCATCAGTCTCATGACCCAGGCTTTCCTTTCATGGATTCCTCCCAGCCTTGTTTCACTTTAAAACAGTGTTTTGCAGGCCACACTAGATGCGGAAACCCAAAGCATCTTCCCAGAGCCATAATGACTCATCTCATTCCTCTGTGGAACAAAAGTAGGTTTATGGGATGTGGGATCTTGTTCATAAGATGGTCCGGACAGAGCCAAAGATTCTGCATCTCATTCACTCCGCGCTGGATGGGAAGATAGACATATTGAGTCTAGGCCTGGTTTTACCCCACCATCTAAGCCAAGTCCTAAATTGTGAGCCCCAGTTTCCCCCCTCTTGAAAATGAATGCTGCCACCCAGTGTATTTCACAGCGTTGTTGGGAGAGACCAGTGATAGCATAAGCACAGTGTCACGTCTTTTCGGTTGCCGCCGCTTCCGTTCCTCCACCTTTTCTTTTCCTACTCGTCTTCTATCATCTCTTTCTCATCCTTCTATTGTCTCCAGGTATTTTATGTTCTGACAAAACTTTAGATGCTCTTTGTATTTGCTAGCCATTTACCAAGAGCTCATCCATGCCTTGCCCTTTGAGAGAATCTGGGACGTTGAAGCCTTATAATAACTCTGTGGGTCACTTATGACCAGGACCCCTTTATAGACCAAAAAAAAAAAAACCCAAATGCCTGTCTACCTAATGTTTTGATTAGGTCAGGTAGAGGTGCCCTCACGATTTAAACTGAACACCAACTCAAGGTCACTGTTCCTCAAGAAGTCTCAAAGTTTACTTCCGGGTCAAATGAGAAGACAAGCTGTGATGGTGACAGCCAAGGAGGAAAAACCGGAAACAGGTCACATGCTTCTTTAGGCTCTGGTGGCTTTCAAGCCATCGAAAGAGCTTTCCTTCAGGAAAAGTGAGGCCCTCAGCAAACACTTTCGTCATTCCCCCTTTGGCCTTTAAATAGTTGTGTGAAGGGAACTTCTTACCACTTCATTAGCAAACCTTGACTGTTGATTGTTGTTTATGGGCCTCAAATCCTAAGCCAGGAGATTCCAACCTGACCATGTCTGTTGCATGGGGGAGCTACGATAAGGAAATTCCAAAGTAATCTGTGCATGAAGAAGACCTGATTCCTGCGGGTGATATGTTTTTTAGGCATACATACAATAGTGAATAAAAACAAATTCGTCACTGAATTTATAGGACACTGGATGCTATCTTAATTAACCTTGGCTTTACCGAGTCACTGTATTAGCTGTTTCTCTGTGAAGCATCTTGATTGATGTCTCCAGCATCCTGTGCTCTCGAGGTCAACAGGCATACTCTAGCATACTGCACACTGCCGCTGCCATCACTGAGGATGTTGGCTTACCCAGCATCCCTGGTATTTATTCTAAAAGATATTTACGGTAACTACAAAATTCAATTGCAAAGGAAGATGAGAGCTGATTTCTCTGGAAATCCAGTTGACTACTTTGGGGAAGTTTAAAGAAAGGAAAATCATTAAAAGAGAAGTCACTGCTCGATGAGGCAAGGTCACCGAGAACAGTTCTGTGGCCTGTCACTGCAAAAGGCCCAGGAGCCCTCTTAGACGGCACGTCCTCAGGTCATATAGGATGTGACTGCAAAGCAGCATGTGGACACACAAGCCCTTGAGCAGAATATGAGATGACTGGGAAAGTTAAAGGAAAGCCCAAATACCTCCAAGAAAGACTCCATTGAAAATGATCTGAAAATTATTATTGGGGGGGGGGGTTGTAGTTCCCTTTATATATGTTCACACCGGAAATCATAAACAATGCATTAATAGCCTGGTAAAGAGAAGAAAAGTGAACACGTGCAGGGGACATAAGCCTTGGACTTGGCCCTAAATCAAAGCACTGGTGTGTAATATCCATGTTGGAGATTTCTAGTTTAAAAAAAAAAAGTTCAAGTCTACTGTTTGGTGATTCTCTTGGTCACCAGATAGTCTTAGGGACTTTATTTTGTGCGTGTGTTCATGTTGTTGAGCAAGCAATATTCAGTGGTATCGTATTGTTGAACAAGCAATATTTAAGGGACAACTGCAGGCTTACAGGAAGAGCAAGTCAGGCGGGTAAAGTTTTGAAATTATAAGGGAACTTTGTCTTTGTTGTTGTCTCAAGTGACATTCAGTTATCTCTTAACTGAGTGCGGGGCTAGGTTATGTTATCTGTGGTGGTTTGAATGAGAAATGTCCGCCAAGGGCTCAGGTATTTGAACACTTCATCCCCCAGTTGGCGGTGCTCTTTGGAGTGGTGCTCTTATGGTGGTGCTCTTGCTGGAGGAAACATATCCCTGGGGATAGACATTGAGGGTCTATTGACTCTTCACTCTTTCTGCTACATGCTTGGGGTTATAGATGTGATCTCTCAGCTTCCTGCCCTGGCTGCCTGCCACTCTGCCTCCCCAGACATGATGGACTCTGATCCCTCTGGAACTGTACCAGGAGAATAAACTCTTTCTTCTACGAGTTGCTTTTGATCATGGTATTTTATTACAGCAACAGAAAGTAGCAAATATATCACCGCTGTCAGAAAGGGGACAGAGATTCCTGCAAACACCCAAATCAGTTGTGGAGCTTGCCACAGACTCTCCGAGCAGCCCACACAAGTGTTGTTTGAGATCTCCAAGTCACCATGAGGCGGCTAGCAGATTCGGCATTCTCCATAATTGCACCCAATTTTCCAATTGAATTATCACATGATTTAATTCGTTGGCTGCATCTGGAGAGCATCAGCATTGTGCAGCTGTTGTGGCTTCAAGAGCTAATTGTTGCTAAGCACATTAAAAGTAGCCCCATTGCAACGCGCTGGAGTCAGAGGGGAGGGGGTGCAGAGTTTCACTCCCCATTTTCTCTTTGGTTGAATCATCACCCTAAGAGCCTGAGGGGGTAGCAAACATTTGAGCCCTGTTAGCTGGGAGACCTCTTCGTGTATGGTTCCTGTCACTAGAGGAAAGCCTTTAAGTGAGCCAGACATATCCAGATACCAGAATACATAGAAACCTGAAAGCCCTATTTGGGGTGGCTTAGGGAATTATGCCCAATAAGATTAAGTCTGGTTGGAAAGAAGGCAATATGTCACCAAAAAGTACAAGGAAGTGAAGTGTTGGTGAATCACCCATACATCTGTAAAGCCCCTGCCCTCATCTTGTAATTATAAGTAGCCACATACTTGTTACCCTACCAAATGGTCAGTTCACTTTGTTGTGTTTCAGGGAAGTGTCCCCAATGGGGACAAACACTTCAAGACCTGCATCAGCCTAACCTAGCCCAATACTCATCTTACAATTTCTTATTATTTGGTATCTTCAGGTTGGAGTTCTCAAACTCTAGAAAAGCATGGGTCGAGCTCTAGCCTTCTTCTCTGTTAGGGTTTGGGTTGTAAATGTCTCCTCAGTGTTCATGTGTTGACAATCTGCTCCCCAGATCATAGCACTATTGGGGAGTCATAGATATTCTAGGAGGACGTGTCTAGTTGGAGGAAGTTGCAGGCTGTGGAGGGAGGAATGTGCCTTTTGGGAGACATAATTTGTTCCTAGCTACCTCTTACTCCATCCCCTTCTTTCCCCCTCCCTCTGCCCCCACTCTCCCCTCCCCCTCTTCTCTCCCTCCTACCCACACAAGCTGAGCCTCTTTGCTCCATTTCATTCCCCTTTCATCAGGTGTCCAGGAACAACAGAATCAGGTGACCAAAGACCAAAACTTCAGAACCATAAGCCAAGCAGAAACTTTTCCTCTTCACATAGTTTATCTTGGGTATTTTCTCAATAAAAGCTAACTAAACGCCTCCCTTCTTGTGGTTGTAAGAATGTGTGGTTTGGTTTCCAAAAGGTCTCAGTCCTCTGTACAGATGAGAGATAAGAATGATGAGTTCATGAAAAAAGAAAAAGAAAAGGCCAGGATGTTATATATACAATGAGGGCTTACTGGGAAGAATTGCAAGCCATGAGGAACCGTCGGGTAGAAGTGGATCTACTGAGGGAAAGAGTAGAGGAAATCAAAATAGAATATGAGGACTCTGTCTAAGGGAAAGGCAGAGGAGAGGGCATAGGTGTACAGAGCACTGAGCACCTGAGGACGGGAAGTCAAGAAAGACCAATAGAATCCACAAGCTTCCTTCCTGCCACAGGTCACAGAAAAAAATGAGAGTAAGGTTTGTGTCTCCTACCTATGAAGGAAATAAGATTATTCTGTAAAGAAACTAGGAAGCTTAGAGAAAGATCTATTAATATTTGACATGGAAAAACCTTCTTATAATAGTTGTATCATTTCCCATCACTGTCCTATGGAGTTTAAAAGGCAACAGTCTCCATCCACAAACAGATTTCAACCAGCATTTAATGTACTTCAATCTTACATAAACTAGGATAACCAGAAAATCACTAGACATTTGGCAATAGCCATTGTTGACTGCTGAGAAATAAACTTTGCACACACATACATAGGATGAGCTTGGAAACTGTCAAGCAAATTTAATTATAAAATAAGAAAGATGTAAGTTAAAACACATAATTGCAAAATTGTGGGACACCAGAGGATATGAAAGGATTTTATATCTTGCAGAGAAAAATATATAGCTCACAAGCAAATTTTGGGAAGTATCATCTCTATTAACAAGTCTAGAAGTTGGCTGGTGAATGAATGTATTCATGATTTACAACCTAAGATTCTATACCCAGCCAAACTACCATTAAATATGAAGCAAAATACCTTTCATACATTGATAGCCTCAACACTGTATCTTTATTTATTTAATTTTTTCATACACTATATTTTGACCATATTCTTTCTCCTCTCTCAACTCTTCCAAGATCCTCCTCACCTTCCCAGACACCTAACTTCATGTTTTTTTCTTTCTCACTCTCTCTCAAACAAAACAAAATGAAAACAAAAATGAAAGTGAAAACAGAAAACAATAAGACAAAATAAAACAAAAAGCATGCATTTAAAAACAAAACAAAATATAGAGTCCGTTTTGTGTTGGCTAATTCCTCCTGGGTGTGGGGTCTGCTTTGAAGTGTCATTGATATACTCAGTAACATCCCATTGGAGAAAACTGATTTTTCCCTTTCCCAGAAGGTATCAATTACAAACAACTTCTTAGTTAGGAGCAGGACTTTGTATTCACTTCCTCCTTTCTGTGCTGGAATTTTGTCTGGTATGAACTTGGGCTGGTCTTGTGTATGCTATCACAGTCTCTGTGAGTTCATATTTCTATCAGCTCTGTTGTGTCCAGAAATCATTGTTTCCTTGAACTCATCCACCACATCTGGCTCTTAGAGTCTTTCTGTCTCCTCTTCCTCATGGGTCCCTGAGCCTTGAAGGGAGGGACTTGATAAAGGCATCCCATTTAGGGCTGAATCTCTCACTCTGAAGTCTCTGACTCTCTGCACATTGTCCAGCTGTGGGTCTCTGTGTTAATTCCCACCTACTGCAGGAAGAAGCTTCTCTGATGAGTGTTGAGTGATGCACTGATCAATGGGGAATGTTTTATCCCTTAAGAAGATACTGAAGAAGCTAGGAAAGTGGCTTAGTAGGTAATGTGCTTTCCACACAACTATGCAGACCACAGGCTAGACTCCCTAGAACCCATGTACAAGGAAAAGCAAGATGGTCTTGGCAGCCCTTCTGCAATCCCAGCATCAGAGAAGGAGATGGGGAATCCTGGACCAAGCTGACTGGCCAGAGTAGTCAAACAAAGAGCCCTGGGTTTAGTGAAGAGACCCTGCTTCAATCTGTAAGGTGAAGAATATTCAAAAAAGACATCCAGCAACCCCCATTAGCTCTCTACATGACACACACGTGCAAATATGCACACAAAACAGACACACACAAAGATACTGGAATTCATACCACATGCCACATCCAAATAAGGGAATAAAATAGAACAGGAAAAGATGGGTCCCAGAATCAAAGGGTCTGTCTCGGAAGAGAGTAGAAGATGACCTTCAGCACCATGGTGAGTGGAAGTCCTGGACGGGATTGGAAGAATGGCATGCTACAACATAGCTGAAATGTGAAATCATAAATAAAATGACACTGGGCAGTGGTGGTGCACACCTTTAATCCCAACACTCAGGAGGCAGAGGCAGGTGGATCTCTGTGAGTTCCAGGCCAGCCTGGTCTACAGAGTGAGATCCAGGAAAGGCACAAAGCTACCCTGTCTCAAAAAACCAAAATAAAATAAAATGACAAAAGCATACAACTATGATTTTGCTTATATGAGGTACCTAGTATCCTCAAAGTCTTAGGGACAGAAATAGAATAGTGGTACTAGGATTGAAAGAGTGGATACTTAGTGTGGGTAGTTTCAGTCTGGGCAGTTGAGACAGATGGTAGTGATGGCTGTGAAGCTGTGTGGGTACCCTTGGTAGCATAGAGCTGTGGACTTAAATGTAGTTAAAATGATAAAAAGTTGGTGCTTATCACCATTTTAAAAAAATGAAAGTATTTGCTCAGGAGGATGGAGATCAGAAGCGAGGGGTGGTTGTTTTCTGTTACAAGTGTGGCAAGCCTACTGACTCTTAAACATTACATGGGAGGACACTATATTCTGATTCCCTTTCTTTGAAATGCTCAGCCCTAAGTGGGATTTCTGGGTCAAACGCCTCCCCTCAGAACTCGGGATCGTTACAGAAGAGGAGGGGGGAATTGTGAGAGCCAGAGGTGGTCAGGGACTTAAAGGAAGCGTTTTCTAGACACAGGAAGGCAGATGGGCTTATGAACTCACAGAAGTTGTGACAGCATGCACAGGACCCATGCAAGCCAGACAAAATCGCGGCATGGAGGGGAGAGGAGGGCATGATTTCCCACCTCTAATCGAGAATCCATTTGCATTTGATCCCTTCTGAGGAAGGGAAAGTCAGTTTCCTTCAACAGAGTGCCATTTGGTATAAGAATCACACTCTGAGCTAGGCTTCACATGCAGGAGTTATCAGGCAACACAAACTAGACCCCATTCGATTTGTGGGGGAGGGCTGGGGAGGAAGAAGTTGGGTGGGTTGGTAAGTAGGAAATATGTGGGAAGAGGTAGAGGACAGTGAATATGATCAAAATATATAAAATTATCAAGGAATAAATAAAAATATTGTTTAAAAATTATATATGAGGAATAGTTGAATAAAATAAGAATAAAAAAAGTAAAATTAATTGTGTTGGGCATTTCAGGCAAAGGGGACGGTATTACATAGCTCTTCTTTGGGAGGTGTGACACGGAATTAAGGGGTTTCATGTTCCTGGAGGGTTTTGAACAATCTGCATAAAGGAGCTAGGAGCTTTCTCTCTAGGTTAGTAGTGTCTCTCACAGAGAGGAGCATACTTACAGATGAACTTGATCCCTGTCATCCTTGAGGATAGTCATGATTTAGAGTCCCTAAACTCAATTTTAGTTCAGACATACAGGCTAATTTTATAAAAAAAAAAATTAAACATACAATAACAGAGTAATACAACTATGGCAAAAATTATGGTATTAAAAATTACCCTATGATATCACTTTGAGTATATACCTGAAGAATCTAAGCCAGTATACCATGGCCATGCATGCACACTCACGTGTACTGCACTGCTAGTCACACTAGATACCCATCCTCAGATGAATGGATGAGGAAAATGTGGGACATGTACAAACTGAGTTTTATGTAGTCACAAAGAAAAAGGGAATTATGTCATTTGAAGGAAAATGGGTGGAACCAGAGATCATCACGTCAAGCAAAATAAGCCAGATTCAGGAAGATAATATGTATTCTCTCATACCTAAGATCTCTACTTAAAGAAAAATAAAAGATATGAAAATAGAAAGGGACTATTTTTTTTTAAAGAAGGAGACCCAGGAGTGCGGGATGAGAGAGGGTTACAGGAGAGGTGACTATAAGCTGAGTACATTATAAGCATGTGCAAAAATGTCACGAATCCCATTGTTTTATACAATGATTATTCAGTAACTAAATATATTCCTTTATGGAGAAAAATGGTTTTATGATTTGTTTAATTCACGAAAAAGGTTCACGAATGACCAAGGTAGAGGAAGCCCTTCTTCAGACAGATAGTAGCCCTTGATAGTGTGGTGGGGGAGGAAGCACCTAGTTAGAGTACTTGCCTTATCAGGAAGTCATGAACTGTGTTCAGCAGCTTCTTGGGTTCTAGGAGCTATGGAGAGAAACGAGGGAAAAATATAATGGAGGTGGGGAGGGAGGCAGAGAGAGATAGAGCTACACAAGGAGAGATGCCATGTTCTGTGTGAGTCTGCCCATGATTAAAACACAGCCACTAAGAATAAAAGATTGCAGGCCCCCGAGAGAGAGATTCTGGCTGGGAGAGAAGTAAGATCAGGAGGCTTAGGGTTGGGGGAACAGCTGAGATGATGCCTCAAGCTGTCTAAGAGGTGAGGTGGGCCAGGCCTGGCAGTAGACAGGGAGCGAAGGGCCATGGGATCCAGAGCCTCTAAATGAAGGCCCAAAGTTCTACTTGAAGCATCTCACTGGGGCTGGAAGTATAGCTTTTGTGAAGAAGCCAATGGCTCTTTGGGACCACATTCCGTACACTCAGATACAGAAGTGATGGGAGATGTTCGTTGCCAGGATGAGCTGCCAACCTTTGTTATAGTGTTAAGTGCAGTGATTTTGGAAACTGATTTTCCCAAGTGTGGTACAGTAGAGAAAATAGAGCTTAAGGTCATCCATCCGTCCATCAATCCTTTCATGCAAGAGCTACCTGTTCAACCCTTATCTGTCCAGCACAGCTGTTTGAGGGCTGCTTTTTACACAGGAGACACATAAATGAACACAACAAGCATCAATCCCTATGTTCCTGGCACTTACATGTTCGCAGAAAGATACAGAAAAATAAGTACATAAAGTATACACTGTTTTGGGAACAAGTAACTGTCAGGAAGAACCAGAAAGCAAGACAGGAGTGGTGGGGTGCAGTTTTTATGGGGTGATCAGTGAAAACCTGTGTGAGAGTGACATTTGAGCAGATCTGAATTGAGCTAATAGGCCATGTTCTTGGGAAAGTACATCCAGGCAGAAAGCATGGCAAGTGCAGAGGGAGAATGCCTGGAATACTCCAGAAACAGCAAGAAGGGTCGGGTAAATGGCTAGAACAGAGTAGGGTTCTAGGAAACTGGCAGGATATGAAGCCAGGAGGCCTTGGGGCAGGCTATAAGTCCTTGTCAGTCCCCATAAGGACTTCTGCTTGTACTGTTAGAGACGTGGAAGCAAAGGGCTGATGGGTTCTAATTCAAGTTTTTTTAAAAGATCCTTTTAGCTGTGAGATGATAGTGTGATGCGGGCTGAGACACTTAGATATTTAGGAGGCATTTTCAAGACTGTAAGCTAGCAAAAAAATGAAAGCAATGAGTCAGGTGCTAGATGATAAGAAGTGGTTAGATTTGAGGCAGAGTGAGTGATTTGGATGTGCAGTGCAAGAGAGGGGAAGGCTGAGAGACAGAGACGGAGAGGCAAGAAAGGGGAGAATACAAAGTAATTCCAAAGGTTCAGACCTGGAAGGATGCCTTTGCTGTGGATTGAGTTTAGAAGCAACTACAGGGAGCTGAGGTTTCTTGGAGTAGATCACAAGTTTACTTTTTGACTTGGAAAATTTGAGGCCCACAGCCCTTACCAGCATCCAAGTAAAGATCTTCAGAAAGCTCCAGAAGTCAGAGGGAGTGGTCCAGGCTGAAGACTCAGCAGTGAGGCTGCCCCTGGGGAGATGGCACTTAAAACAACTGGATCTGATTTCCGAGGACATGAGCGCAGCTGGCAGAAGAGCGGGCTTCCTAAGGCTGAGCCCCAGTGAATGTCAGCATCAAGCTGGCTAATGAACAGAAGAGCAAAGAGAGAGGGTGGTAAGGTTGGAGAAAAAAAGACAAAAGACAGGAGTTCTGTGTTCTGGAAAATGGGATGGGGAGGGGATGGCTGGTTGTAGGTAATTGCTGAAGATGGTCACATGCATACATACATACATACATGCATACATACATATATACATACATGCATGCATATATATATACACACATACATACACACATACATACATACATGCATGCATACATATATACGTACATACACACACACACATACACACACATACATACATGCATACATACATATATACGTACATACATACATACATACATACATAAAAGCAGCCTAGGCCCAGATAGCAGGAGCTGGGGCGGAAGGTGAGTGAGGTAAGCAAGCCTGAATTCTGGTCCATTCCCTGGCCCCCTGGAGAACCCCAGCTAAACCACACAGCCCCTCTCATGTCAGAGTCCTCCTTTGCCAAGTGGAAGGATTTGAACCAAGACCCGCCCCCTAATGCTACCATGTAGCTCTAAAATTCAGCGGTTTCATTATGATTTTAGTGGGGCAGATTTTATTCTTTTTCATGGAACTGATTCCACGTAGGTATTTGGAATCTGAAATTTGCTGGAGGATCTTCTCTTTTGAGAAAAGATGAGTAGTGGGTATGCAGGACCTTCAAAGCTGACCTTTGTGAAGCTGCATTAGCCTGTAGACAGACAGACAGACAGACAGACACACACACACACACACACACACACACACACACGCGCGCGCGCGCGTGTATGCATACCCACATACCCACACTTTTTTCCCCACAGGAAAGGCATCCAATTTCTATCTGTATTTTTGTTTCTGTTCCGTCTGTAATATTGATCCTATTTAATTAAAGTTTCCAGAGTCTCATTAAATAGAGTTTGCTTTGGTAATTTCCGCAATCTGGGCCTTCTTCATACTTTGATAACTCCACCTTTCCCATGGCTGCACCTACTACCACCTGGTGGTAGGAAAAATACTACAAAATTCAGCAAAATGGGGAAAGCCCACATTCCCCCTTCCAGCTCTTTAGGCCCAAAGGTTGGATGTGGGTCTTCCTTGCCAATCTTGATACTGAGGTACCCCTAGAGCCCCCTAGACCTTGGGACTCAAAGAGTCCCATGGAAAACCAACACCAGGGCTTGGTCTGCGCTCTGAAATCTCAAACTGATAGAATCAAAATCCAGACTCGCCAAGTCCTAACCTAATACTCTTGAAGAAATGAACCAAGCAGGCCAAGGTGGTCATAATGGCTGATTTTCTGAACACACATTTACTCTTTACTTGAGAAACGATCTTTGCAAGAATTGTTATTAAAATTTTACCTTGTGAGTAAGTACTTTCAGAAAATAGAATCTGAGCTTTTTGTTAGTCTTTCTTCCCTGCCAAACTGTGAGCATATCTGGTTGCTAAGGTTGTGAACTTGAATTACCCACGAGCATAATGGCTAGCAATTGGATTCCTACACTAATAGCAAAGGCTCTGCTTTTCCTGGAGAGCAGGGGGAAAAATACCTTTAATTTGAAGGAAATATATAGGATTTATTCTGTTCTTACAAAGACACACAGTTGTAAACCGTAGCTCCACATTTCTGAAACCGCAGGAGAAGCTGGAAGCGGTTCTGAGAAATAACGAGAAACCTGGATTTCTGTCTCTGGAGCATTTCCTCCTCCTGCCCTCCTGGCCCGAGTCATCTGAGCCATCCCAGAGAAGAGGGCCTAAGTTACAAGACAGAGTCACAACAATGAATGACATCGGGTAAAAAGGGCATTTCCCTCTTGACGTCTTTCCTGTCCTGAATGACCCTAACATCTCAACACAAAATCAGATCAGGAGGATAAAGAGTGTGTGTTTTGTCTCAGTCAAAAGAATTGATCAAATATGGCATGAATTCAAGATAACAAGGAAGGATATGTTCTCTGGGTATTTATTTTTCAAATCATTCTACATAAATGTTTAAAATTGTAGTACTTAATATTGAAGGTAGCAATTTGCTAACCATGGCAGAAAGTGAAAGGAAATGACCAGGACACACCTGACGGTGGAAAGCTGTGCTTACTACTACTCCAGTTTATAATTTGATGTGAAAGGAAAGAAGAAGCCACCAGGAGCCTGAAGTTATCTTTGTCAGAGCAGTGGGCAGAATAGGTACACTCAGTGGCACAGTTGTGAAATGACCAGTATCCATCTGGCACAGAGACATCCTGGCATGTTTGAGCGACGTGAAGAATGCAAACCCCTGTCTTGATAATCTCTCTGTCCTCTGAGGATAGGCAGACCCTATGGAGTCAGGCAGCAGGTCTTACAATCACTGCCTCTTTGGACACAAAGTCGGGGAAGTGGCTTTAGCTGTCCAGTCTCGGGAGAATTACCACCCAACCTGGAGCAGAGCCCAGGTCTCTGGTCATCAGGCTGTGTTTTTGCCAGTGCCTCGGCAGCATCTTTAAGCCCATTCTGAGAGTTAAGACTTCAGGGATGTGCCTTAATGAGGTGGAAGGAGCCACTGTGAAGGATGGATGGGGTAAGGTAGAGAAGATAAGGAATCTTCCACTCAGTTGTTCTGATGTTGTAGCACCCAACTGTATACCTTGAGTGCTTTCTTCCTCCTCCTCTTCCTCCTTTCTATCCAACCTTGTGTTTTGTTTTGTTTATCCTTGTCTCTAGACTGATCATTCCCTACATCAATGCCTCAACCAGTTTCTAAGTATGTATTTCCTAAGTATATATTACTGGGCATTTCCTCCTTAATTCCCACTGCTATCTCAGTCTGGAGATGTCCAGACTAGACATTGTACCTCGACTGCAAAATGACTTTCCTGGCTCCCTGACTAGCATTGTCCTCCCAGGCATCCTAATCCAAATGTTGACTATCACTTTTACTTCTTTCTCTTCTGTAGCAAGCACTGATAACTTTCGATCTCTTTTGTTGCCATGGTCTCCCTTCTAAATAGCCCCTTTCCCTCTGTATCAGTGATTCTCAACCTTCCTAATGCTGTGACCTTTAATACAGTTCCTCATGTTGTGGTGACTCCCAACCATAAAATTATTTTTGTTACTTCTTTATAACTAATTTTGCTACTGTTATGAACCGTAATGTAAATATCTGATATGCAGGATGTATTTTCATTGTTTCAAATTGACCCACAGGGGTGGTGACCCACAGGTGGAGATCTATACCATTCTCAGCCCTCACTGCCTTCTCCAAAGCTGTTCGACCATGGCCCCTGTAATGGTTAATCTTCATAGTCAGTTTTCCTGGATCCAGAATCACCCCGAAGACATCTGCAGGCATGTCCAGAGAGGATTAACAGAGAAGGGGACACAGGTTGAGTCATCCTATAGGCTAGGAGCCTGGATTAAATAAAAAAGCAAACACAGAGGAAATCAGCTGAGCACCAGCATTCCTCTTTCTTGGCATCCAGACCTGTTCGGAGGTGAGCAAGCAGCCTCACATTTCTGCTGCCACAGCTGACAGCCACCACCGCCATCACCTGGCCTTCTCCGCCATGCTGGACTGTATGTGTTCTCATGCTGTGAGCCTTGATGTTGTTTCTTGCCAGGCATTTGATCACAGTGATGAGAAACGCAACTCACTCACTCTCTCTCTCTCTCTCTCTCTCTCTCTCTCTCTCTCTCTCTCTCTCTCTCTCTCTCTCTCAGTGTTAGCACTCTTTGGCCAGCAGTTTCATCGATGAGCTCAGACTCAGCTATGCCACGTCTTCATTGAGGAAATTTTTGGTCATTCCTACTTATTACTGAGTACAGTTCAGATTCTTTGGCCTATAATTAAGGATCCTCTGTAATCTTCCAATCATATATATATATATACACACACACATTCAAGGGCCTCTGAAGCCTATTTTGCTCTGTGCAGATATAAAAGCACCCTGTGCACAATGACCACTTTGTGTTTGCATAGCACACACTATTTTCATTGCTACTAACGTACTTTCTTGGCAGGGCCAGCCCTAGAAAAATTCACACGTAACCGTATTACTTTTGCTTTTCAGTGCCATTCAACCTACTGTGACCAAAGAGAAACCTTCATTAATTTCCCATCATAAATTATCTTAATTTCCCTTCTTGAGGCTGGCTTGAGAGCTCTGTCTGTAAAGTGCTCACCACCCCAGCATGATGACCCGATGGCCACGATGCATGTGGATGTGGTAGCACACACTTATAACAGCTGTTTCAAAGTAAAAGGGAGCATGGCCTGGGTAGTAGAACTCCTGCCTAGCATGCCCAAAGCCTTGGGTTCAATCCCTAGCACCATACACAAATTCTTTTTCATGGACTTTCCTGCTATGGGCTTCTCTTTGTGAATCTTTACATCTTCCTTTTAGTTAGTGTTCTTCTTGCAGGGGATTAAATCTGAAATAAGCTGTAAGATCCAAGAGGAAAGATAAAGGTTCTGTTTAACCTCTCTTTGAGAGACACTTGAGCTGTCATGCTCCGTGAGTACTCATTAAATATTAGTTGAGTGAATGAGTAAGTGAATGGTACTGGGGGAAAAAAAGATAGCAGGCAACCTGAATTGAGCTAAGTAGAGGGGAGAAGATTGATTCAGGAGTTACCCATTACAACACGTATTTGTGTTGTTATAACTTTTTTTCCCCCTTAGTTTTGTTTGGCTTTTTAAAGGGGAGGTAAAATCACGACGCAGGTGTCAGATGGGAGGAAATGGCAGAAGGTGGTTCAGGATGAGATGGATGGACTTGGGAAGTTAAGGGGAGTGGGGAGCATAGGAGCCGGGGCTATCCCATAGTGGTAGAGCATTTGCCTGGCATTCATGAGACCCTGGGGTCTGTCCCTAGTACAATTTAAAAAAAAAAAAAAAAGAAGAAAGCAGGAAGGATATATAATACTCCTAAAAATTTATGCAGATCCAGATGTGGAGTCAGCCTTTGATTACCTACTGCTTATATATTTTAGAGAAATATGAAAAGACCTCAGTACTTCCTTTTTTGTTTGTGTCCCGATATATGCACAAGCCAGCACAGCTCGGGACTTGATTCACCTTTGCTGACTCAGCTCCTTCTCGCTGAGCTTATTTACGGGAGAGGCATTGTGTCGCTGCTGATAAAGGACCAACAGACTTGCATCTCAGGCTCAGCCAGCAAGTTTCTGTTGGACTTGAAGGAAGTTGGTTACTTCCCCAGATGCTAATTTTTCCTGAACAAGGGAAGCTAGAGCCAGGTGTGAAAGGTAGAGTTCCAGGTTGATTGGTCTCAGATATGTGATGGGCATGTAGACCTTTTTGGGAGTCTGGCTGAAAGGGAGACACTGTTTCCACAGGTCTGGAGTGGGGCCTGAGATTCTGTGTGTCAAACCAGCTCTACAGAGCCCATGCTTCTTAGTGCAGTCCTAGACATTTGAAAATAGAGGAACATGAACATTCATCCACCCAAGCCTGAGATTCACAGCTCTCGCTACCCATTAGAGTCACTTGGGAGCACACCTCAACCCTAAAGTCATTCAGGGGCCCCATTAAGTAAATATTTAAATTTTTCTTTTTACTTGTGTATATGTGAATTGTGTGTCTGAGTGTATGAAGGCACTCATGCATGTGGGTGCCTGTGAAGACCAGAAGACACATTGGATTCTCTAGAACTAGAGTTACAGGTAATGGTGAAGTACCCTATGTGGAATCTTGGAACCAAACCTATGTCCTCTGCAAGAGTAGCAAGTGCTCCTAAACACTGTGCCAACTCTCCAGCCCTGTAAGTGAGTTTCTAATATGTTCTCTAACTGAATGTGATATATATCTGGGTTTGGTGACCACATCTTTGCTGGATCCCCAAATAAGGGATCCCCAAAGAAAGTCCCAGGGGCTACTTGAATACCACAAGGAGGATCCTATTATTTGCAAGTGGTTTTTGTGAAAGAATAACTTCTGTGCATTTTGCTAACTGACGTGAAATTCCCCTTTAAAGACTCAGAAATACCCAGTCCTGGATATAATTTATTTTTAAAAGCTACTAGCACAGAAAACCAATTGTTTCTGCCTCTTTTACAATGATAAATGCAGTAGATTATTATCGTTCCCACCTATGGTAGGGGGTGGTGGTGGCAGTGGTAAGGAATGGCTATTAAGCAATTATGTTATTCAAACACATCATTATTATTATTACCAACATGAGTGGACTCATTATAATTGAACAATAAAGGCATGAGTGACTTTGCATTGTTATTAGTGTCTGTCTCAGGGCCCCTACCTCTCCCAGGGGCTAGCGCGTTCTGCAGATATGATTCATAGTGTACCGTACTCACAGTGCTCGACTCATAGGCTATTGGGTGGCTTGGAATCCAGTGCACTTTGTTTTTCTTTTCTGGGACTGACCCCCTGGGAGTCATTGGAGTTTGTTCAAGTCCCTTGCACTCAAGTCTCCCATACGCCACTCTTGCTCTTCCCTCTTTTTGGCTCACGGCCCCTGAAACATTGTCATTGTTTGGCTTATAGCTTGTTAATCATTGCCTTTTTCTTTGAGAATAAAATACAATTTCTGGCGAGGACTACCTGGTCATTAGGGAGCTATGCCAGGACTTCCTTCATTCTCAACCACTTTTCTACTTACTATACTGTTTTCACTTTCTAGAATGTTCCACATCTCCAGTTTCTGGGAAGTTATGCCATCCCTCTTACGTAGAAGAGTTGAGCGTGCTTTCCTTCCTGTTTGTAGGATTCTTTCTCAGGCTATTTCCTCCTCATCCTTTAGACATCAGCTTAAATTTCAATTTCTTAGGGAGCCTTCCTTGACCTCAAAACTAACTCAGTACTTCCTGGCAATGTTTTTGGTAATGCGAGGCACTTCCTCATAACAGTGTCTACACGGGTAGCAAGTAGTGCTTCCTGGATACTTCCCTCCCTCCACTGACAATGACCCCCCCCCCAAAATAGAACTGCTTGCAAAGCTGGTTGCCCATTGTCTAACACATATGTGGTCCATAGAAGACGCTTAGTAGTTGTACACTGGGGAAATGAATTTAAAATTGCTCCAGGCCACTGGGTTTACAGAAAAATGGGGATATGAGGGAGAACTGAAGGGACTGGGCCTCCCCCTGACTAGTTCCCGGAGTTCAGGGCCAAATTTTCTCTTCCATAAGCACAGCTTCCTCACCCTCCAAAATATGTTTGCAATAACTAGGAGGGGTTTACATACCTTCAATTGTCTAATCCAGTCCTAGCATATTTGATCTTCATTTTCTAGAATAGTTGTGGACAGCTGATCTCTAAGGATGCATGGGTAAACCAGCAAAACCCAGTCCTACACTTTTTGTGGAGATTTTGTTAAACATGCCATATACTACATCATGGACCTTATATAAAGACACCCTAGTAAATGCCGTCTTTAGATTTAAATGTCTAGGAGGGCTTTGCCTCTGAAGGACCCTTGTGTTTTCTTGTGCCCACTGAATTCATGTATGACTTTTTTCTCTCACTTTTGGCTGCCATGAAGCACAGTGTCACATTCCCAGCTCATCTTTGTAACTCTTGAAGCCTGTGGCTCGTATTCCTGGCAATCCTACTTTTTCCTGGTCTTGATTTTCTATTCTAAGTATATTATTTTCTCTAGCCTTGGTTCGTTGAATTATTTACAGCTTTCTGTCTGAGAATATTGAGTCTTCTAGTGCTTCTTCGAGTCCTGGGTGGGAATGTGGCAAGGAGGTGTATGAAAGAAAGAAATTCATGAAGCTCCAAGATACATTCTCTTTCAAGTGTGGAAGTTCCTTCCTGTTGGTAATACTGGGAGGAGTGAGGGAAAGGGAGAGCATGCTGGTAAGGGTGTTCCTCCACACACATGGACACGGTAGGCAGCAGTAGGCATTGTGGGGATTGTTCTGGGATAGCATGTGGAAGTGATTCTATGCTGAGTCTCTTGCTGAAGCTATTCCCAAGTGCCTTGGGAGTCCAGGTGACTGTCCTCTATTTACAGCCTGACTCTTTTCTGTAGATGACTCAAGAGAGGGACTCAGTAGTTGGTGCTGGATTCTCTATGAAAGCCGCCTATCTCCTGAAATGTGGTTGTCTGTGATGAGGTCAGTATTAGAGTGTCTCGGTAGGCAAAACTGTACTTTCAGACATTTTCCAGCTCACCCATGGAAACCCTATCTGATTTAAGAAGCTGATGTTCACCCTTCAAAGGGATGCAGGAGAAAGCGTGGGCTCTACATGCACTGTATGCCAGATGTGTGCCAGATGCTGCGTATATGCTGCACAGAGGCCAAATCAATTTCCATAGCTACCTTCTAAAGTGGGATTTGTATCTTATATATAGGAAGTGCAAGATTCTGGGAGAGACTTGCCTGGGGTCATTTTCTAATGAAAGATAATGCCAGAGGTTGATCCAGATCTCTTGACAGCACACAGGGCTGATGCTGTGTGAGTTCTGTAGCCCACTAGAGATTGGAAGGAAATAGGATGCATGTGAGAGAGAGAAAGCAGAGGAAGGCAGAAGACAAAGGACCTCCCCGAGACCACAGCCATCTCCCTTCCTGGCTGACATCTGCTACAGGTACAGACACATCCCCTTTGGCATCAAGGCTGTCCTGGTTACACTTGCCCCGTCTCCACAAACAAAATGGAGATTATTGACCAAGCATCTTTCTGAGTAGGAGGTGAATTCAGTTTTAAGGTGAATGCTGTATTAGTAACTTGTCTGTCACTATGATAAAATGACATGACCCAGGCAACTCAGGGAAGACTTTTTTTGAGCTTACACTTCCCGAGAGGTAGATGAGTCCATCATGATAACCAGTAGCAGGCATGGTGGCAGCAGGAAAGGGGCTTGCGTATTCAAATGGAGGCGCAATGCAGAGGGGCCAACTGGAAGCTAGCCAGGCTTTCTAATCCCAAAGCTTATCCTCAGTGAAGTACTTCTTCCAGCATGGTGGTGCCGCCTACACCTCCCCCAACAGTGCCACCAACTGGGAACTAAGTATTCAAATGCCCAAGACTATGGGGGACATTCTCATTCCAACAACTACAGTGGCTGATCCCTGCATGCTGGTCTGTGTTGGGGGAGGGTCGTGTTATGGGCCCTTTGGAACCTGGTCTCATCTCAAGGTCCTAACAGCTACCACAGGAGGCCTTGTCATGTCCCCCATCGTGGAAGTCACCCACGGTCAGGCTGTCATCATGGATGCTGGTTCCCTGAGCTCCCCACCGCCGCTTCCCATCATTGCTGAAATGACGGCAGAACCCTGTGACTGCGCCGTTCAAGGATTCCTTTTAGGAAGAATGGAGTCAATACAGAATGAATCCCGCAGACCTCCACCGAGCTCAGCGTGGCATACACAGCTCCCTTGCTCACTTCACCGGCACGCCCGTCCATTTTCCAAGTTTCTTTCACTATCCCACGTGAGATTCAATCCCCACCCGAAGGTTTAATGGCAACAAAACAACCTATGATTGTAATTATTTTAATCTTCAGATTATAGATTAACATGCCAAATAACATAGCAGACACCATTTTTCCTTGACTCAGTTTCTACCAATGTTGGTATCTTGAAAAACTTAAGAGTAATTTTACAGTGACAGGGTTAAGACAGGACATTTTTAGTACTGCAGGGAGCCCCAGGTTTCCCTGTTACCTTCACACCTACTTCTCTCCAACTTCATTCCTTCCTGACTACCTACCCCCCGAAACTGCTAGTCTGCTCTCGAACTTCCTAGCACTGTCTTGTATTTGTTTAAATATAATTTCAAGAATGGACTCGACATAAGTAACTTTTGAGGCTTGTCTTTTTCCATTCCCCACAGATTCTCTGGAGATTCCCCCCAATTTTTTCTTCTGCACCAATAGCTTATCTCTTTATTGCTGAGTAACACTCCACGGTGTGAAGACGCCACAGTTTGTTTAACCATCCACTTGCTGAAGAACATCTGGGTCTCCAGATTGGGGTTGTTATGAATAGAACTGTTCTAGACACTGATGTACTAGTTTTTGCATGAACTTACATTCATTGCTCTGGGACAGATTCCCAGAAGGGCGATTGCCAGGTCTTCTGGTTAACTGCATGTTTAGGTTTATAAGAATGCCGCCGAACTGTTTGCTAGAATGGCTGTGCTATTTCTGCACTCCTGCCAGTGGTGTGGGAGCGAGTTCGTTTCTCTGCATCCTTTCCTTTTGTCTTCCTTAATTACTTCCTAAAAGCCATGTTTCCAAATATGATCACACTGAGGTTTAAGGGGTCCAGCAGATGAATTTGAGGGATGGAAACAATTCAGTCCATAGAACTAGAACACCCACTACCCTTAGGAAACCTGGCTCCCTCTCAACTCTCATTGATTCAACACAGTATCACTTCCTTCGGTTGATTGCTTACTCTGTGTGAAGCTGTATGCGGATAGCTTAGACGGAGAATCTCTGCACTCTAGGAGTTTACCACCACCGGCAGGAGACCTGCAAAAGCTTTCTACGTGAGCCGGCACCAGGAGACGTTTAGGGACCTGCATCCTGGCTTCACCAGTGCCTGTATTTGAGCCTGTGCTAGTAGTCTCTTTTGTTTTCCATATCTCAATTAGATGAGGTGATTCTTCTTCTGTCTTCTGCCTCCCAGGGTTGCCGTAATCAAATGATGTATGAACCAGAGCACAGCAGTGTGCCATGTTGGGTTCTCGTTGGGTGGGGCATGGGGAGTCAGTTGATGGCACTGGGGTGGAAGGGGTGTGGATCCGAGGAGAGGAAACTAAGGCAGAGTGGAGGGACATGACACATTGAGAGCTACAGTCCAAGATTTCGTCTTCATTCTCGGGACTGGAAGATAGGTTCCCAGTGACGTGCATAAGGGCTTTGCAACTTTCAGAAAGCTTTTATATTCCTTTTGTTTGCTCCCTGGTTCTCTATTACATGGTGCACATACTGTTTAATGAGTTAAAATGTTTTTTTTTTTAAAAAAAAAAAGCAAGCAAAAGAAGTTAGTTAATTTATCAAGGTTTCAAGATTGATCACATTTGATACCTAACAGATCTAGGGGTCCTAGAACTAATTCTTTATTCTCAGCCCCTCAGGAAAGCATATTCCAGGGGGATAGACCTGGGATTCATCTCCTTTCTTACTCATAGATCCACATAGCCCATCTATGGGGCACCTCACAGTTGCCAATATTTCTCTGCTTGGTCTGAACTCTCTAGAATTTGGGCACAGCTCCTCCCTGCTGTGATGATAAAGACCGAGTTTCCTTTGATTTGTCAAATTTTTCCTTAAACAGCATCCCTCTCATCATAGATAGAGCCAAAGGCCCCAAATCATCCCCTCCTGAATACCATGTGCCAAGGTAGAGTTCTCTCCAAACAATCCTGAGGAAGAAAACCTATGACATCCTGAATGTACAAATTCTTGCTGACTCCCACAGCTCCATGTTGAACTGTAAGGACTAGTATTTATGTGTTTATTATATTATATTACAGTTTATGTTTTTATTAAAGGTGTGCAAATCCATTTAGTGTGGACTCACCTTTCTCTGTTATCAGTAGATCTGTGAATTGACTTTCTTATTTGAGTATCTTGCTATACAGATCACACCTAAACACATCTATGAAAGGATGAGTAGGGGTTCTTAATTCGTAGTGACCAGAGTGACACAGGGGTTGTACAGCTGGCCTTTGGGAAACATTGTGTATTAGTCGGTGACTAAGCCAGGAGTCATGTAGTCTAAATGCAAAAGTTCCTCAAAGACACAAAGAAGCATAATTTAAACTATAATCTACTGTTGATAACTCGTGTATATGTTTCCTGTGAAAATATAACTCATTAGGATAACAGCATTAATCCAGGGAGCTTGTTAATGCCTGATGATCTGTATCACTTTCTTGGTGTAACCCTTAAGAACATTATTATAAAGTTATATTGAAGCTGTAAATACCTGGTAGACAGAGATACTTAACACTTGCTGACCTTTGCTTCATCTCTCTTTTCTTCTCCACTTTTCGGTGAAAGCATATGATTTCCTCTTAGTTATAGAGATTGGCTGTCAAAGTCTATAGGCTACTATATAATTCTCTGGTGTTTGTGATTAGAGACCCTGCAGTTAGTCACACACACACACACACACACACACACACACACACACACGCACGCATGCGCGCGCGCGCAATAAAATCTCTGCTACCACCAGAGAGTCCTAAAGTTCACCTTTGAGCCATTTCCTTACTCTCTTTTTTCCTTGCAAGGAGACGAAGTCTATATTTCTCCCACAGTGGCTTTGGAAGAACCTGAAAGAGGATACAAGTTCACAAGTCATTTAACAAGTTCCTCGGGCATCCACCAAGTGTCCGACCTCACCCAGTCCCATGTCAGTTCCCAACACCTTCATGTTGGGGCTGGTGTGCAATCAAGGTTCTGTCAAGGCTCTGTATTTGGGGTGCCTTCAGAAGACAACAGACAGGAGGTGACATAAAATAGTGTTTTCTGTTCTCTATGGAAACACTTTGATGGGAAATGGCGGGGAGTCGACCTGTAACTGTGTTGTACATACTGTACTGCTTTTAGGATATGCCCATCATTTCATAGGTCTTGGTCTGTAAAGCCAACTCCTACAGGGTCGGTATCTCACCCTGCAGCTTAATGATTAAACTATGGAGTCAAGCCAACATGCACTGAGTTCTGACTGTAGTGGGGTTTACTGGCTGTGTCTGTAAAATGGGATCAGTAATAATATCCACTGTGGAGAGTTGTCAGGGTTAACCAGGATGGTGTATTTAAAAGGCTGAGCAGCAGAGGGCCTGGCAACTCAGCAATGCTAGATATTATTATTATTATTATTATTATTATTATTATTATTATTATTACAGCCATTGTCACTATTGAAGGACAGATAGCAGTTGCTAAGTGCACAGAAAATGCCAGGGATGATGGTTTCTTGGAAGCTGTACTTAATGCAAGAGAAAAAAACTAGGAGAGCAATTGAAGAGTATTCAATGTGAGACTTTCCCATGAGCCTCAGCGTTAGACATCCTACAGCAAAGTCCAAGTACACTGTGAGGAAAAGGTGCACCCCATTTCAAGAAAGATTCAGGCAAATAAAACTGGGGTAGGCCATTACCTGTCTGCTCGCTCTCACATGAGCTACCTGAAGGGACACCGGTGTTCAGAAGCAAGTTTCTATTTGTGGCATTTCCCACCCCACTTAGTGCCTAAGGTTATCTAGCATCTACATAGAGAAATGTTTTGTAAGATACAAAGTTTAGATATTATTATGATATTATACCTTACTTTAATGGTACTGAGTGTGCCGCATCCCTCCCTGCGGGTTGTCTTTGCATACAGAGCTCCTTAAGCATGCAGAGGCATGCACAAAGGAGGAAACACTCCCGAGAGCTCATGTCTAACTCTGGTGTCATTGCTTTAGCAGATACATAACCAGATGGGGCCGTGGATGCCTTGTCCAAAGGACGCCTTGCAGCCGATCGTAGGAAGTAACTATCTTCCCATCTAAACTCTTGTGTGGCAATCTTGGGTTACATTTTCACTTGGGTTCCATCACAGTTTGAACGTGACTCCCCACAGGCTCATGTGTTGAATGCTTAGTCCCCAACTGGTGGCTCTATTTGGGAAGGTCGCAGAGACTTTAAGGTCCTAGATGGAGAACTAGGTCACCTAGGAATGTACCTTTGGAGGTCATTCCTGGTCCCTAGTCCTGTCTCCTTCCTTTACTTCATGTCCTTCATGAGTTGAAGACTCCCCTATAACATGTCTCCACCACCAGAGTGTTCTGCCCACCGCATGGAGCTAATAAACTATGAACTGTGTATGCTCTAAAGCTATGAACAAAATAAATCCTTCCTGGGCCAAAAGGATGGCTCAGTGGATAAAGGTGCTTGTCACCAGACCGACCACATGAGTTCTGTCCTCTAGACCCACATGGTGGAAGAAGAGAACTGACTCCAGAAAATGGCCCTCTGACTTCCACATGAGTGATGTGCATGTACACACATACAGAGAGAGACAGAGACAGAGACAGGGACAGGGACAGGCAGGCAGAGAGAATAAATAAATGTAATAAATTTTAAAAATAATAACAAATACATTCTTTTTTAAGTTGTCTTTACAGAAATTTTGGTCACACTGAAAAGAAGGCTCACACAGGTCTTTATATCTTCTCTATATTAGAAAGAATGACTTGTCCCTATGCTTTAGCCAAAAAAGTCACAATCTTGAACATAGAAGGCCTGTACTGTAACTCCTTATACTGTGCTATGCTCTGCAGATTTTTATTTGGCTTTGGTTTTTCAGCAGCTTCTCCTTTAAGATTTACTTGGTTTGAGATTCATTTGAATTGAAATGTTTACATTATATCTGCACTATTGCAAACAGTTTGTGCAACCCGGTTTCTGGCAAAGGTTTAGTTTTAATTATTAAGGTACCAAGACATATTTTCTGACTCAAGCATTTTAAACAGAATGCCACTATATTTTAAAATAGAACTAAATGGTGCCAGTGTCTTTAGATAATAACACAGTATAAGTCATGCAATAATAAATAGAGTTCCGTGTATTTGTGAGAAGTGAATTTTTCTCCCCCTACCAAAGACACATCTCCTCCATATGGTTCCTCCAACTCCGAAGTTCAGCTGAAACACTAAAGTAGTCTCCTGGTGACTGTCGCTGCTTATACACTTAGTCCCATAGTCCCACAGACTCAAGAAAAATCACACTAAAATGAAAATTAGCTCTATACCGTGTTTTAATGGAAGGTTCGTGCAATTCATTCTGGGTGTGAGATGATGCGGAGAATTTGTAAATTTTACTTGTGGTTGTGTGGGAGGACTTAATGCTTGTGGATTGCATGTTGACAAAGGCAAAATGCTTGCCGAGAATCGTAAGAGGCCTAAATGGTGCTTTTATTGTGTTTTGGGGTCTCAAGGAAACATATCTGTGAGATCATAATGGAAGTCAAAGGGAAAAGAATGTAGCTTAATACGTGCATTTAACATTACACATAGCTGTTTGGGGACTACATGAGATGCAAGAAATAAGATCAAGCTTTATTGAATTTACCAGTTCTTCATCTGAAGACTTCTGCAAATGAATGTGGTTGATTCCTCTACTGGATTGTAAAAGAGAATTAATGACATTTCCCAAGCCAAATCAAGGTCCGATGCTCCCAAACTCTCTTCTCTCCTTCCCCTTTTCCAGCACTTTCTTTCAGTGTCGGGCCCTTTGCGGTGCCATCCGATGTGGGCCATGCTAAACTTTCCCCTCCTTAGACACACAGGCTCTCTCTCTCTTCTTGCTTAAATGGTAATGAGTAAATTACTTTCTGCCGCCTGACAGGAAGATGAATCGTTTAACACTTATTATGCCGCCCCAAACTTAAAGCCCAGATGACAGTTTAATTCATATTTGAGACAAAGAACTCACAGTTTTAATCATCCCACCTCCTTCTCCCCAAGCATGGTCCTGGGACACCCTGAGGGGAGGGGGCTCCCTCTTTCCTTCTGCTCCTGGCTGTGGGGCGCCACCGGAGTAAAGCAGGCAGAGATATGTGTTCGTGAAATGAGACTTAAGTTGGATAGATCAGAGCATCTCAGCTCCCCAGCCTGTTGCTGTTCACACAACATAAATACAATAATCACCTTCATCTGCTAAATGAGGGAGTGGAAATGGGCTAGCAGCTACCTAATGCAGCGATCTGCATGCAGCATCCTGCCGGCGAGGGCTGTGTTTGGGGAGAGTAGCAATGGCGGGCAGGCAAAGCGTTTCTTGAGAACAGCCGTGCCTTTTGAATGCGTGGATTTTGTTGCCCTCACTGGGGACTGTGCAGGGGCAGCCAGGGTTAGATAACAGAGGAGAAAATTCTGTTATAATTGGGCAAGAGAGGAATCTTTCACAAAAGAGGGACTGGGGTGGTCTGGACAAGGCTCTGCTTTCCAGGCGGAGAGCCGTCTTACCCACTGGAGTTCGTGTGTCACTCTGCTCGGCTGCAGAGTGGGGGTGCCTCACACTAAGCATCATTGGGGGATGTGGGCGTGTCTGATAGCCCAGGAAGAAAGGAGAGGGCTTTTCGTTTTTGCTGTAACTCTCCTCTTTGGGAGCTGCTCATTGTCTCTGTAGAGACGGAGAAGACAACATGAAGAGTGAAGAGATCGCTGTGTGCTTGGGCTTCTCTGATAAAATACCGTAGACAAATAGCTTAAGCAACAGCCATCTTTGGCTTTGGGGGCGGGGAGCCCAAGCCGCAGATGCTTTGGGTTCTTGTTGAAGGTTCTTCCTGGCTTGCAAATAGATAAGTTAGCTCTCCTTGGTCCCTTGGGGATCAATTTCTTTCTTTATGAGGATGCTGGTTTATCTTGGGGGACCCACCCTCCTTCCTGACCTCATCTTAAACTCAGTGGCTTCCCAGGGGTTCTCATCTCCAAGCATCATTGCACCAGGGGTTAGGGCTTTAACCTGTGAATGTGGAGATACTCTGCAGCTCCCAGAGACCCATCTTCTCCTAGCAGGAGATGCCTTCCCCTGTCTTGACACAGCTTTAGGGGTCCTTAAAACCCTCTCCCACCTGACCCCAGCTCCCTAGTACTCCCACACCAGCAACCCCACACAAAGAACTCCCATGTCTCCTATCCATGGATCAGGAGAGGAATCTCCAACCCCTGTACGTCTCCCAGAGTCTGACCCTGGTCTTGCCTGGCAGTAGCAGTCAGGGAAGGTGACTGATGTCTCAGAGGGCAACCAGCCTGGGCAGAACCCTCAGACAAAAGAGCATTCATGGTTTCTTTAGCCACTTACTAACTTGTTTGTCTCTCATAGTCCATGGTTATCAGTTTTCTGATGTGTGAAATTGAAATAATTATAATTGCTACTTTGCCTGGCTATTGAGAGCCTCCAGTGAAACGTGGAGGCAAAGATCTTGGTACATGGTCAAATACTGTTTCAAATTGTTGGAAGGCTTTTTTCTCCCTTCTTGTACTTTGGAAGTCAAGGAGAATTAATTTGGAAGTTCAACTATAGCCCTTCTGTAGTTAATTAATCTTTAATTTTCTTCTTATAAAATTAAGAAACTAGAGGAAAATAGTGGAAACTGTAGAGTGTAGTACCATCTGTGGCTGCTGCTTTAGGTTGTTTGGGTTTTTTCATGTGTTTTGAGACAGGGTCTTCTATAGCCCAGGCTGGCCTCAAACTTGCCATGTAGTCTAGGATAATTTTGAGCTCTTTATCCTCCTGTCTCAACACCCCACGTGCTAGGCTTATAGGCATACACTATCACACCTTGATGCCACAGTGCTGAGAGTCAAAGCCAGAGCTTCCTGCGTGCGCGGCAAGTCCTCTGCTACACCTCCAGCCCAGGTGCTCATTCCTGTGTCCACTACATCTCCTACAACCACCAGTGTCGACCCAGTACCTTCCCTGTGCCTCTCATTCTGCATCGTCTTCCTTGGACCTCTACCACTCATGCTGGCCAGCAGGATACTACATCCAGGGATTATCGGTTACCTTTTCCCGAGACATGAATTGTGTGTTCTCCAGCTAGCGTGGAGGCTTCTAAAACAGAGCCGCCTACAGCTTATCCAGCATCAACCAGGCCTGGCCACAGTAAATATTTTCCCAGTGAAGAGCACTTGGATGACTGTCCTCGTCCATGCTGCTTTGGGGAAGGGGCTGAAATCAAGCAGCGGAAAGGGAGTCTTTAAGTTTTGAGTCACAGTGATTGCATGACTGTTCTCTCTGCCTTGGCTCCTCCATGTGCTGATCTTCTTTCTCCAGGCCGGAAGAAGGCTACAGGGGTGGCCTCCCTGCCTTCCTCTTCCATGCAATCCTGAGATTTCTCTCATGGCTCTCATGTGGTAAACCTCCTCTGGGGGCATCGAAACATCTTGGATGAGAGCTCAGGTGATTCAGGAGAACTGGGTTTACTTTACAGAGACTTCGAATCCAATTAACCCAGCATAAGATTAATGCTACCTCTCCTTGTACCTCATAAAGACACCACTAGTCTCCCCCTCAGCAGCCGCTCAGACATTCCCCTGTTGTGTGGCATTTCCTGGAGATGTGTGTACAGGGCACTGAGGATAGACCATAAGAATGATTCTACCCACATCGAGTGTAGTGGACCAGTGAGCTTATTAGGGTTACTTACAAGATTTGAGAGAGGGATTGCTTACAGGAGTTGCTCAAGGGCAGTTGATCCCTGGAAAGCTTATTCCACCATCCACTAAAACTCCTAACGTGTAGCTCCCTCCCCACCTTGTAGGCAGCTCCTCCGAGAAGTCTCCCCTCTCCAGTAATTGTTTATTACTTATATAACCTCGGGGGAGGGGCATCTAGTCCTGAGACTTTCTAAGCTTCCTGAACCTTAGAAGTTGGCTTAGCTTCTTGGGTCTTTATGATCCATCCTCCGCCCCCCCCCCCGCCCCCCACATACTTTTGCCTTCAGTCAGGAATGTTTCAGTTGCAAGGAAGTAGCTACAGAACACACCCCAAGCTTTGGATAGCGGTCCTTCCTACCAGCCATAGTGGTGGGTGTTCTCAGCAGAGGCAGAGCCTACAGCATGTCCACATTTTTCCCTCCATGGTATCCTCCTAGCTCCCCACCCTGCAGCAATCACATTTCATACTGAAAGGCGGGACACATGGCTCCACAAAGAAGTTTTTTCCTGAGTGGTCAACTGATGCCTTTCTATGAAGAGTCTTATAGAGAGTAAACATCAAATCCCATATGCTGCACGTTGCTGTGAACACACGTTGAAAAGGAGAAAGTACATGAACAGAAATACAATTATAGTTCTATGTGTCTACAAGTGCATCACATAACTTAGCATTTAAACAATGCTTTTGAAGACAGTTCCAGAATATGTAAGCCAACAGCCATGGCAAGAATGCTTCTCAAGAAAGCAGTTGAAGATGTCTACGTTAGTAAAGTTTTGAAATTTTTATTAAAATGTTTGTTGTAAATTTAAATATAAGGCCATTTGTAGAAAAATTTAAATATATGAGAAGGAATTCACTTACACTTTTATAGTCTTAAAGCAATAGCAGTTGGTTCTATTTTCTTCCAAACTCTGACTTTTGCTGACACAGTGGCAGGAACTAGTTTGTCTTGGGTTTGGATCCAGCCCTTGTACTTACTAGCTTTGTGGTCTAGGGCACCCCATGAGTCTCTCTGTGCCTCTGCCCCATCATCTGCAAAGTGGAGATACTTGAGTACTCGCTACCTAGGATTGGTGTTTAGATCTAAATGACTCAAACCAGCATACAATTGTAATCCTGACTACCCCTGAGGCTGAGGCAGGAGGATCACTTCAGCCGTCGAGTTTGAAACCATCCTGGAAAATATAATGAGAGTACGTTGAAGATATTTTAAGAATTTACAGGGAGGGAGATCTGGAGAGATGACCTGATGATTCAGAGTGCTTGCTGTTTATCCCTAGGAGTTGAGTTCACATCCTGGTACCCTCATCACATGCTTTCCAACCAAACTCAAACTCCAGGGGAATCAGGAGCCCTTTTCTAGACTCTGTGGGCAACTGCACTCACACATGTTCATACTCCCACATAGACAGACAGACGGACAGATACATGCACACATATGTATAATTAAAAATAAAAAAACTTCTGAGAGAGGAATTATGTAAATTGTTAAATGTGCCTTCATACATATATTTAATATCTGTTCATTTTTTATTGTATACAATTAGGATTATTCTATATGTATATTTTAAATCCTTTTAATTATGTTTTATAATAATTCACAATTGAGAGTTTTTATAACTGTGATTTTAGTGATTATAAAACACCATATCAGATCATAACTTAACTATTCCTTTATTATTGGACATTTAAGTTAGTTCCAGGAATTTTTATTTTAAACAGCATTCTATCCATACCATTATGAAGATCAGTTGACCTTGTTTCTTAAGACAGATCTCCAGAAAAGGAGGACTGGGGTCAAAGTTTATAAAGTTACTACTCCTGATGCTCCTTATACAGCTTGCCAAATGGCTTCCTAAGTATCTTAAATGAGTCCATGTTTCCACCACAAAGCAGAAAGAAAGTGTGTGCCGCGGTTTCCTCTCAAAAGAACTAAGTTCTGCTGTTTTTTGTAATTACGAGCCTTCAGCAGGTAAAGGAATGGTTCCTAAACAGTAAACATTGTTCACTACTTCCAACATGCTGGAAACTAAGTCTCACACTGTGGGTGCTGAGTCAGGACCCCTGGGTCTGCCCATGCTATAGGGCAAGAGACCAGAAACTAATAGTTATAAGCAGTATTGCTAGGCACAGAAGAGAGACCTAACCTACCATGGAGGTCTGGGAAGGCTTCCCAGAAGGGGCAAGCTTGAGTTTTGTGTTGGATGAGGAAGAGTAAGTAGACCAGAAGTCACAGGGGTTAGGGGTAAAGGTTTGCACCACAGTAAGAGAACAGAACATTTGGAGGACTGAGGGAGACAGCGTCTGGTGGAGGATCTCTTCAGTAGAAACTTGTCCTGGCAAGTTTCCAGTCAGCTTGGCACAAACTAGAGTCATTTTGGAAGAGGGAACCTCAATTGAGAAAATTCCTCCACCAGCTCAGCCTGTGGGCAAGCCTGTGTGGCGTTTTCTTGATCAACAATAGATGTGGGAGGGTCCAGCTCACTGTTGGGCAGTATCACCCCTGGGCTGGTGATCCTGGATGCTGTAAGAAAGCAGACCAAGCAAGCTAGTGAGCAGTACATCAGTTCTTGCCTGCAGCTTCTTGCCCTGCTTACGTTCCTGCCCATCTTCCCTCAGTGATGGACTGTCACCTGGAAGCAGAAATGGAATAAACCCTTTCTCCCCCAAGTTGCTATTGATGTTTTATCACAGTGGTAGAAGCCTGACTAAGATGGACTCTACCTAGAGAGATTTGAAGAGATATGGAGAAAAGAGGCCAGTGCAGGTCACACAGTGGGGTTCTTTAAAAGTTAGGATCATTTTTTAAAAACTATATTTCATGTGTGTGTACATATGAGTGTGAGGAGTGTGTGTGTGTGTGTGTGTGTGTGTGTGTGCGCGCGCGCGCGCGCGCATGTGTGTGCCTGTGCAGGTGTTCCTGCACATATGTGCACATTATATGGAGACCAAAGGACAGCCCTCAACCCTCAGGCTTCAGATGTTGTCCCTCAGGTGCTATGCATGCTGCTTTATGAGACCGTCTCACTGACTGCTGTAGGGCTTCCTTTAGGAGCTAGACTGGCTGGCCATCGAGGTTCATGGATCCAGCCTTCACTTTCTCAGCACTAAGATTGCCACCACAGCTAGCTTTAAGTGGGTGCTGGGAATCAAACTTGGGTCCTCACGCTCAGATGACAAGCACTTCCCTGAAGGTGCCGTCTTCCTAGTTTAAAAAGTAGCGTCTGTAAAGGTTGCTATTTGTTGGTTGTTTGACTGCTTAATTGGCTGGTTGATTGGTTGGTTAATTGATTGGTTGGTTGGTTAGTTGGTTGGTTGGTTGGTGGGTTGGTAGTTGGTTGGTTGGTTGGCCAATGGTTAGTTGGTTGGTTGGTTGGTTAGTTGGTGGATTGGTGGGTTGGTTGGTAGTGGGTTTATTAAAACAAGCCTCCATAGAGTCTTACGAAGCAGTTTCTGGCTGCATCGGGCTGCAGTTTATGTAGCTTATTAGCGTTAGCATGTATCTAAATGAGGTTTACCTGCTTGCTCGACAACATGATGAGGCAGATGTGCAATCTTCAATGTCTTCCTACAACTCAACCCTCTTCCTCTTGCCCCTCTACTTTTTCCTCTTCACACCAAAGTTTTGAAGCCCTATCCAGCCAAATTTCTCTTTAAGTCATCCCAAGATGCCCAGGAGAAAGATGGTGAAGGAAATGTGTCCACAGTAATGGGGCTGGTGGTTAAGGGGTCTGGCGGGCCCTCACCTTTCCAGAAGCATATGAGTTCTAGATGTTGTCACTCAGGGATAGATATTCATGCCACATGGATGATCTCCAGAGGTGGAATTTCAGGCACAAGGTTAGCAGGTTAAGGGGTTGCCTAAGGCTGGACAGAAAATGTCCCATTGGCCTTCCACAGTCTACTACGGCAAGGAGACTTCATTCAAGGTCATATCTGAGTGTCGGCTTCCAACCTGAGATTGCCTCTTTTATTCATCTTGTCTTGTCAATGGCACATAGCATGATTAGTGTCCCACAATAGCTCTACTTCATCCTCGGCTGTCCAAGGATGCTGGTTTGGACCAGGCCACTAGCCAGTGCTGGGAGGATGGGGGAGCACATGAAGTGACCACTTTCATCAAGCCTTATCTACCTTTTTTGGTTGCTGATAAGCAAGAATATGTATCATTTCAGCAGCCTAGGTAGAAAAAAAATTCATCTAGGACGGTGCCTTTTTTTTTTTTTTCCTCCCTCACCTCCGGAAAACATTATAATTCTTTCCCAGCAGATTTCCTAGATCTTAAATATCAACTCAAACATTTATGCATGAAAAATTAGAAGGCATGAATGATGCATGTGTTTCCAGCCAGCCTGCTTGTAAATCTCCCTCCTTCCTTTGAGAAGCCCCGGATGGCAGCCAGAGCCTCATTCTCAACCCCTATTTCAAAGACACCTGAGATAAAAATTTCTATTTGTTTCCCACTCCCTCGCCTTTGCTTGTCAGACTTCCCTTGTGGCTGATGCGTCTGCTATTATCTTGTCTGAGATATTGTTCTTTTACTTGACCAGATTATAGCACAACTGTCAGTTTGCTCTTTGACAATGCTTCTTCACTGGGGATTTTCGAGGATTAATGAGATAATGTTTGAAGACCACTTTAAATTTATATAAACTCTGTGTTGAGGCTTGGGGATTGTTATCTCATGGCTGTGACACTGTATCTCCATGAGAGACGTTGTAAAAAGGCTTTGCAAACATTTAGATCAAGCTCAGTTTGATGATGAAGCCATTGGCTCTTAGAGTTTGGGAAATGCCTTCAGCACCGAATTGAGTCCTTCCCTTGGAGTGAGCCAAAGAGATGTCTGAGGCCAGAGAATGAAATGTGTACACCAGTGTTACCCTACTACTCAGTGGAAGGGTTGCATCTAGCAGCTAGGTGCTCTGATGTCCTGTTCAGCTCTCCAAGATTGCTGCACGTTGGATTATGTCCCTCCATGCTCACTGTGAAGTCCTCATCCCCAGGAACTCAGAATGTGCTCTTAGTTGGAAATGGGGAGATCACAAATAAAATGTTAAAATGCAGAGAAAGGTGGGTCCTAACTGGTTGTCCGGTAACTTTCTGAAAGGGAGAGCTTTGAACAAGTGTACAAAGATGTCAGGTGGGTGTGGAGGCAGCGTCCATGATCCCAGGAGGAAGTTGGAGAGGGGTCGCTCCCTTGCTGGCCTCGGAAGCAACCGGTCCTGCTAACCCCTGGATGTTGCCAGTGTGGCCTCCAGAGGTGTGAGGCAATTACTCTTATGGATCCCACCTAGTAAAGGATGATTCTGGAAGCCCAGTGACAGATGCAAAGCCTCTCCAACTCTTAATGCTAACTTGCCATTAACCCACATTCAAAGCCTGAAGGGGGAAGTAAGGGAGTTGAGATTCCAAGGCCACACAGTGGGCGAGATGCAGAAGAAGGGCCTCAGGCCAAGTCTAGAACATACATCATACAAACTTCAGCCCAATGTGTTCTAAGCCTGTCAGTTCATTTTTTGAAACTTAAATACTTGCCTCTTCCAAGCAATAATACCCACAAAATTTTAAAATTGATTTCTTAATACAGATTCAAACACATGTATAACTATTTTTATACTGTTTTATTTTCTAGTCCTCTTGCTCCTTCCCAGGTAGAAACCACCCATTCCATAATGTGGGAAACTACCTTAGACAGAGGGCAGCTGATGGGGAGAGGAGAGTGGGATCACCGAGAGTGTCTACAGACTCTGGGAGGTTAGGACCACAGTCAAGTCAGGGGAAGTTTTCCCTGGGGTGGAAGGAAACCATCTTCATACATCATGGTGAGTAGGCTCAGGGATAAAGTAACACTGCAAGAGGATAAAGGGGGCTGGGGACATGGCTTAGTCAGTCAAGGACTTGGCATGGAAGCATGAAGACCTGAGTTCATTCCCCAGGACCCATATTAAAAATCCAGGGACGGTGCCATGTGCTTATAATTCCTGTTCTGAGGAGGCAGAGACAGGCAGATCCATAGAGCTCAATGGTCAGCCAATTTCACCTCATTGATGAACCCTAGGTCTCAGTGAGAGAATCTGTTTTAAAAAACAAGGTGGATGGCAGTTGAGGCACAAGAACCAAGGTAGACTTATGGCCTCCATACATGCATGTGCACGTGTGTGTGTGTGTGTGTGTGTGTGTGTGTGTGTGTGTGTGTGTGTAGAGGACAGAGCTCATGCCCACTGACCTTGACTTTTCAATAAAACCAACTGATGTTGGACAAGCTGGTGACAACTTGAAAGGATCACTGAGTTTTGGTCTGCAATTCAAGTTGTTTTACTTTCATCTGAGAATAGCCTTGTTTGTCAGAGGGTAGAAGAACAAGAAAAGGAAAAAGCTAGACTTTGAACCTGAACTGTGGTTCTTAAAACACTACTTGTAATTGCTTCTGGATTTGATTTTTGGGGTTGACCTTTGACCAGAAACATTGGTTTCCCAGAATTGAGGCCTCTCCCTCAATAAAAGCTGATTTGGTTGCTCAGAAATGGGTGGAATGTTGGTCAGAAGCTGTGTAGCTTCTGAAGTTCTGCCCCAGTCCCACCTTTCAACTCACAATATGGACCCCAACCAAGGTAAGGTATTAAGATAAGTATGGAGGCAGATTCTGCACCCCTCCACCCCTATTGGACCCCAGAGTACCAGCCTGGATTGGATTCACCACATAATGACAGGTCTCTCTGGCCCAACTTTGGAACCAGTAAAGAGGAATTGTCACTGTGAGCATGAATATGTTTCAACTGTCAACAGGTAGACACACACCACCATCTTTTAGACTCTGGAAGGGAGGAAAAATACAGGTAATGATTACTATGGCACATTGCAGACAATTGCAATCAGATTATTGTCACTGGGATAAAAGTCCACTCTACTTCCAAAAAAAACCCAAGAACTCGTGAGGGTCTAGAATGAGTGGGTAAAGAATAAGGGGACGCTGGCTAGCCTGAGCTAACTGGGCTGGACAAACTAAACATGGGTGAGGAGGCCAAAGTCAAGAAGAGCACTTGAAGGAGCATGACTTATATTTGGTCAAGGAGATTCCCTGCAAACACCAAGGGTGCCATGGGTACTAGACACTGAGATATGTGCACTGAAAAATAGTCATCATCTCATCTTTTGTGATAAAAAAGCCGATTTCAATGTGATAAGAAGGAAAATTTAGGAAAGATTTGCCCTTTCCCAGGGCCTAGAAATCTAACATGTAAGGTCACCTGATTCCCAAGCCCAGTGTTTTCCCATCACATAATATTTCCAGGTACCTTGTGAGGACATGCTCTTCTCTCAGAGATGTTTTTGTAAAGAGAAGGCAAGAAGAAGGGGATCCCATGGTGTAATTTCCTCACATCATCTCCACACCCTTGTTGCTTGAATTATACATCTTCCTTCATGACAGTTTGGGCTCCATGAAAGTTTTGAAGCTCAATGTAATTCCCGGACAGACAAATAAGCAAAAAGAAGACCAGTCCGTACTTTCTTCCCTCTTTCTTCACTGAGGCCTGTCCCCATGCCGAGCTGCCTCCCCTTGATCCCAACAGCAGAGGCTGTCCATCTTCAGGTTCCAACTCAAGTGTCAACACTCACACTAAAGCCCGTAGGAATTCCAAGAAGAAGCTCAAGCTCCTGCCTCAGAGCCCAAGCACTCATTCTGGCCACACTCTGTCTTGTGACATAACACAGTAGGCTGTGTCTCCATGAGGTTCGTGGTAGTGTATAGGTCTCTTCATCTCTTTCTTACCAAGAATCATCAATCAGAAGTCATTTAATGGGGACTCTTCTGCATAGGAGAGGCCGCCTATACAGCATAAGACCTTGAGGTACTAAATGCCCAAGGGTTCAAAAATGTATGCCTTATTCTTCTCAGTATTAATTACTTGACTTCCTAAGGTGAAATGCCAAAGGTCTTGTTAGCAGTTCAAGTACTGCTTGGAGACCTGTGTTAAATAAGTTGCCTTGTGAAGTCCATCAAATCTTCAGCACCCACCCACACCCACTGTGAGTCCTTGACCAGACTCAGCCACCAGCATGGAAACTGAGAACCTACTGTGTGCTCTGGCCATGCAAAACTAAAAGGAAAATACAAAGATAAGTAAGAGCTAACCCTTGAGGTTAACTAGCTTCCTGGTCTATATTGAGGTAGAGTGGGGATGAGGGACAGGGACAGGACCCAGAGTGTTGGTGACATTAGTCATGAGGTGGAAGAAGAGTTCTAATAAACTAATTCTCAATTGTAATATCAATGAACTGGAGAGGGGGAGGCTCTCTGTGGATGGGAAATTGCTAAGAAATATCATTGGGGGAAAAGGGGTGTTGTAGATGAACTGACCCCCTAGAAGTTTTGCTAAAGATAGGGTGGGTAGGGATGGTAAGGAGCTTGATCAGATATTGGAAGTAGGGTGTTCTAGATGAATCATTTTGATAGGGGTTTTGTTGTTGTTGTTTGCTGTGGATATCGCTCTGTATAAATAAAACATTAATTGGCCAGTAGCCAGACAGGAAGTATAGGCAGGACTAACAGAGAGGAGAATTGAGAGAACACTTAGGCAGAGGGAGAGACTGCCTGCAGCCGCCACCAGGACAAAAAAGATGTAAGGTACCAGTAAGCCACAAGCCACGTGGCAAAGTACAGATTAATAGAAATGGGCTAAATATAAGAGTAAGAGCTAGACAATGACAGGCCTGAGCTAATGGCCAAGCAGTTTAAACAATATAAGCGTCTGTATGTTTATTTTACAAGTGGGCTAAGGAACTGCCGGGGCTTGGTGGGACCCAGAGAGAAAACTCCAGCCACAGTTGTTTTTTCACTAAAATTGGGCTTCTGGGGGACAAACTGGAGGATGGGCTCAGAGGAACCTGGCAAATGACTGACCATAAGAAGATGATCTTGGCCAGTCTCCAGATCATTTGGGGGAGGTAGAACCTGCTTTCAGGTCATGAAGAGGAGAACACAGAAGGAAAGAGATGAGCTAGGTGAGCCTGTAAGAAAACAGCTGGAGGATCAAGTGTGAGAGAAACAAGCAGCCACAAAGCCTTTGCTAATAGCTGCCACTGTGCTGGCCCTTGGAATAGGCTGGCCGTTTAGTGTTTAGGGTCAAAGTGGAGATTCTCCTTTCTGCTGAGCAAACAGAGCTGCTGAGACAGGGTAAGGTGAGGCAGGGTTCAATGATGCTGGCTCCCATTGAAACCTGCTGTGAGACTCATGACCAGAAGAGGCTGGAGGGAACCAGCCATCGTTGGCAGGAATCTGAGGACCTAGTGGCCCAAGGAAAGCAGAAGCTGGTGTAGGGAACAAGCCACGGGGAGATAAGGACAGTGACTCTGCCCACAGCTCCTCATTATCAGAGCCTGTAAGTCAATTGCCATGCGGGGCTTCCTGGACAGGATCAACTGGAGTTGGAAGAAGATGAAGAAGTCTGCAGGGAAACCCTGGCTCCTATTGGACTGCCCATTAGTCTCCGAAATGTAGTGCTTGCCTTTTCTCTAACTTGCTAGAAGTGGATCTGTCTCTACTTAGCCAGAGGGAAAAGCAAGTCCAGCCAGATCTGCAAAGCTAAGTAACCAGGTTACTGCAGGGCAGGAGTAAATCAATCAAGATAATCACATTTGGCGGTATGCGAAGCCATTGGGCTCAGACAGTACAAATTTATGTTGTGGTTTTTTAAAAAAATGCTGTTTATTTATTGTGGAAAATCACTAAACTCATGGGCACTCTACTCAGTGTTCAACATCTCCACTCATGGAAAACAGTATTTTCTTGGTGGTAGAGTTAACATGGGCACCAGTGTGGCACAGGCCCCAGCTAAAGATCACATATCAACCGACACCCACGAAGAAGAGTGTCCAAGCCAGTGAACTGTGTTTCTGTCTACACTTGTATTTTTCAAAGCTTTTTTTTTTTTTTTTAAGGAAGGACTTATGCCTTGAAAGGAAGTGTCAGCAACTGAACATGTTAGCTAATTTGATTTCTTGAGGAGAAATGCGAAAGGGATTGAGGTGGTTTATTATGTTAAATCTCAAATAAACCTGGACAATTAAAAATGGAAAGGCAGCCAGAACTAATTAAAAGGAGAAGAGAATGAGAAATGCCAGGCATCTGGGATAAATTTATTATTACATTTGAGCACCGTGTTTAGCTCCAGGCCTCCTCGTGGCTCAGGCATTCAAAACATAATTTGGGTTAATAAAGTTTTGAGGTCCATTTACAGAAAACTCCTGATGACCACAGTCGTGAAAGAACACTTTTGACTACACAGTGAGCATGCGGATGGAAATGTGAATAGGATATGAATATCCGTCCTTTGCTCTCAGCCCTGTCCCTGTCTGAAGCTCCTGTTGGATAGTGTATCCTCGCTGATGCTCAGGCCACCCACTGTGTCTGCACCATCATGGAAGCAGGTCTTGTTCTCTACCTTTTGTGTGTGTTCTGAGTCCTTTCTCTCCAGGGTCTGCTGGCTCAGTGAGGCAGGTAGGATAGAACTCTCCACATCCAGAGGGTAGGAGGGAAGACAGCAGAAATGCCTGCTAGGAAGTCATTTGCTGCTTCTACTCATTCCTCCCCGTTGACCATCTGGCCCCTTGCTAACTCCCGGTCCCACTCTCTTCACTCCAACCATGTCCTGAACCACCAGGAGGCACCGCTATCCCAGACTCCCCCACAGCAGAGCAAGCTTGTAGACTGGGGTCCAAGGAGAGGTTCAGGTAGGGGTTTGGGAACTTTGAAGGGAGTGTTGACAGGAGGCTGACCACAAAGGAAGTTCACCTGGGCATGAGGGTGGCTCCCCACCAACTGGCTCCATGATCTCATGACTTTAGGAACCAGAGAGAAATGGCCCATGTGTAAGTTGAGGCTCTACGTCTGTCTTTGGCATGGAGCCTTGAAATGTGAACACAGGCCACCAAATTGAGCAAGATCAGGAAATCTGAGAGGAATGAACCTTACCAGAGACTATACTAACAACCCAGATAAATATGAAACCAACCACACACAGACTCGTGATGATGAATGAAGGGGGGAGGTGCAGGCTATGTTAATAAAAGCTTGACTTGAAAGCTGTCTTCCATTTTAAAGGCAGAGCTAGCTACCGTCAGATGTGATAAGTCATAGTGTTGGCCTAGGAAGGAGATGACTATAAAGGTGTGTTATGAGCACAAAGGTATTGAACGGAAGACGAGGTGGGCAAGTTACTCTTCTATTGCTGTGATGGAGCATCATGACCAAAACCAAGAGTTTACTTTGGCTTGTGGTTCTAGAGGTCCAGATGCCTGTAAATGGCAAGAAATGCATGGAAGGAGCAGGAAGCTGAGCGATCACATCTTAACCTCACACAGGAAACAGAGACCATGAACCAGAAATGGGGCATGGCTATAAACTCTCAAATCCCAGTGATAGTCTTTCTCCAGCAAGGCTCCACAAAGAGTACCACCAACTGAGGGCCGTGTGTTAACATATAAGCCTATGAGGAATATCTCCCCTTCAAACTATGGCAAGGAGGAAACATGCTTCCTGGTTCCCACCTTGGTGTCAAGTCCCACTCTGATGCTCCCGGGTCTTGTGGTTTTAAGCAAGTGTCCTTGTGTGGAAGCCTGCATTGATACTAGAGTAGAAGATTCTATTATGCTGTCTATCATTTATACATTTATCCAAACTCTGCCTTCTTCAGTGTGAGTCTTAAAGAGACACCTACAACCAATTCAGGGTTGCTAACAGCAAACAAATGAACAAATAAGAAAGCAATAAACTCTACCCATCCCATGGGGTTATGAGGCTGGCCTTAAACTAACTATCCTCCTGCCTCTGCCTCTTGAGTGCTGAGGTTAGAGGCATGCATCTCTGCACCTATGAACATGTTTGCACGTAAAAGATAAGTAGTAAACATTTGCTAAACATGAAAGTGTACCTCCACCTGGCTAAGGTGAAACATTGCAGGTTCTGCCCACTAGACAGCTAGGGGACTCAGGTGGCCTCCTTCCCCGATATATTGCCTCCAACCTTCCCTCCCCTCCATTTCTGTCACTCTGACCTTGGGGATCTTTGGGGATCTCTCTGCACCCCCTCTGCACGCGCCAAAGGCTTCAACTGAATTGTAGTGGGTCGGTCTGATGGGGAGCCTCTCTGGGTCCCCACCCCTCTCTCACCAGCAGATGTCATGTTAAGGAAAGTTGCATTCTACCTTAGGAGCTGCAGCCTAAGGAATAGGGTCCAAAGGGAATGTGGGAGAATCAATTAATGATCCCAGACACCTCAAATAAATTTTTCAACCGGGTCCTAGAGAAAGTACAGTGTCAGCAACTCCATACTGATTTCAAATACATGAAATATATTCAAGTAACAAAATTCACAAGCAGAACTACAGGATGATTTTATCCAGAGTCATTTTTTTTAATTATTGTTGAGAGTCAGAATCTAGTTACAGAGAGTTGATTTGATGTTGATGCCCAGACTCTGCCTGTAAAATGAGATACAGGGCAGCGTTTGCCCGATGACCTTTTTCTTCTACAGGACAATTAATAGATCTTATTTTTGTAGAGCTATGCTCTTGTCAGTTTAAATACAGTTTGCTGACCAAACGGGAGAGCAAGCTTTATCTCCAACTGGCCAAGCACTCCCGTCCCCCACTGCCTGGAAGCCAGCTGGCTGGCTGGTGTGAGTGAAATTTTAGCTTTATCAGACCAGCAATGGAGTGGAAATAATAAACACACAGGGTTGAAATGAAAAGAAAGCAAAAAGTAGAATTCATCTAAGACGAACGAAACCCTTTAAATGAAAATACATCTTTCTCAATAATGGGAATTCTAATGTTGTTGGAGTCGTTAGTGTAATAGCTTTTTCCAGAGTGTGCAACACATTACCAGGGAAGCCACATCCAGAGCAAAGGACAAGCAGCCTTTAATCATGTGTCCATTGAGCCATCAATGAGTCATCTGCTACCTATAGGCCTTGGTTTCCCCATCCATACCCCGGTGATGGCAGCGCTTCAGATTCCTGTTGCAGTCTGTGAATAAATAGAGGAGATTTACTATCCTGTGTTTACTGTAATAGGCACTAAAGTTATGCTGGTTTCTCGGGCAACATGAATACACAAAATAAATTCTGTCTCCTACATGCAGAGGCATATTTGAGGACCCGACAAGTAAAGGCAAGATGGGAATCACTCAGAAAATGTGTCCAGGCAAAACCAGGGCTGCTGGGTAGAGCATCGAGGAATGCTAGTTTGGGTATAATAGATGCTTGAGTAATTAAATGTTCTGGCGAGAAAGGGTCACTGAAGATGACTTCTTTGTCACAGATATCTTAGGGCCTGATACACTGGTGCAAAATGGTGGGATGAAATGGTATTTGAGATGCCATTCAAGTTCAAGATTCTGGATTCTAAAGTATGATTCGCTTTCATAATAGATGAGTGAGGGGGAAAACAAACTCTAAAGAACCATTGTTATTAATTGACATTATCTGTGGCCACCTAGGGTGGGGCGAATGCTCCATAGAGCCTTTGCACAATCTGCTCTGCATGCTGCTGTGTAATGATATTTGCTCAACATGGAATGTTTGTAGTACTTTGGACCAGGCACCACTAAGAGTGGACAGAAATAGAATTGCTCACCCAGATAAAGCATAGGCAATAAAAACTAGAAGCATCCATTGACACTGCCAGTAGATATTGGGACACCTCCCAAGCTCCCCCCAAATACCCAGCTTTTAGCAATTGTAGTTTAGAGAGCTGAAGAAGATGCTTTCCATGTAAGGTATTTAAGATCAGTTCCTGAAAGGAAAAAAAACCCAACAACAACAACAACAACAAAAAGACCTCTCTAAGCTCAAGTCTCAGGACAGAGTGTTGGCAGTTTAAGAGCAAACATCTACAGGCAAACAGAGTGATGTATATTTGTAATCCCAGCACTTGGGAGCCTGAGGTAGGAGGATCACAAGTTCAAGGCTAGGCTGAGCTGCATAGTGAGACGTCGCTTCAAAACTAATACATGCATTTTTTCCACTTGTAATAGATACTTGTGATGACAGTTAAAAGAAGTATTGGGAAGAGCCTGGCCTGAGGCCAAGAAGTCAGTGACCAGTCTCCATTGAAAGTTAGTTGTTAATCAACAAAACTCCATGAGAGCAAAATTTATAGGGCTACTGTTCTGTGACACTTACATTTCTGAACAAGCAGTGGAGCCTCCCAAGCCTCCACAGAGAAGAAGACAGACATCTGAGTGTAGCCAAGCAGATGTAGAGGCTGTCAGATGGTACGGACTGCTGGCAAGAACAGAAATCTAGGCAGATAACACTGGGTGGCAGGGACTAGGGATGGGCGTGAGTTATATAAACATGTATAGAGAATGATCCAGGTAGGCCTCCCTGATAGTGTCAGCCAAGTAGATTTAGAAGGAGACTCTTCCAGACAAAAGATGGGAGCAGAAAGGTGAGGGCCATCAGTATCCATTTGGTATTTAAAGTGGTGAGAAACAGTGTAGTCACTGGAAAGCATTGGAGCAAGGTCTGTAGAGGCTCCAAGGTAGAAGTGAGGGGTAAAGGAGCCCAGCAGTAGAAGGAGCCAGGAGGACAGCCCAGCAAGAGACAGGACATCACAAAAGCCAAGAGAAAGACATTTGGATGAAGAAAAATCATCTATGTGGAATGCTGCAGATACTTGAAGTACAACCAGCTATGAGCTATGACTATTGGCTTCAGGTCCTGGAGGTCATGGTGACACCCATAGGAGAGGGTTTCAGGAGGATAGTAGAAGAGAATGCGTGATTAGAGAGGGCTTAGGAGAGGGGTGGAAGAAGGGGCTGCAGGAAATGAGACTAGACAACATCTTCAGAGGAGTTATAAATGTCGCCGGAGAAATGGGTGGGAGCTAGATGGAATGGCGTTCCCAAAGGAATTGTGTCCTGTTTTTTTTTAAGGTGGACAATGTTTCTCTGCACATAGAGATGGTCCAATAAAAACGGGCAGTCAGATGATGCCAGAGGTGACTTCTCTGCCTACTGAGAACGCTCCCAAATTCCTACTGTGACCACCTGCTTATAAAGGGGGCTGAGCTCCCCTCTACCACTCAGGCCTAAAGAGAAAAACCAGAATGCTTTCCTCAGATGTCAGGAGCAAAGCTGTCACCAGACTGGAAAATCTAAGCAAGGCTTGTCTACAGGCTGGGAAAAAAATAGAAAGAAAATCAATTCAAAGAGCAGTAATAAGCAACAAGATTGGTGTTTCGCCGTGTGCTCCTCCTGCTTCACGGAATGCTGATAGGGTCAAGCGAGCTGGAGGAATGCTGAGCTAAATGAAGCTGAGCAGATGTAGTGCTGTGGGCCTTGCTGGAAACTGCGGAGCACTGTGGGTGTCTAACAGGGGAGTCTGATGGGAGGAACTGCTCCCAACATACTTGAGGGAGTGTCCCAGCCACACAAAACAGGAAATGGTGAACTAGATGAGGGGTTGGTGGATTTTTCTGTAAAAGGCCAGATTGTGAAGAGTTCCGGCTTGGTGGGTCTGGGTCACAACTGCTGAGCTGTCTAGAAAGATGAGCTCATTCTCTTTCAGCGGTACCCAGTTCTAACCCACAAGAGATGCCCATCCTAATTCCCAGGTAATTCTGTGGCACAGCTATGGTGCTTTCTTTACTTTCTGATTAGGAGCATGCTCATGCACACTTAAAATTTTTCAAATTCCCACCAACAGTGGAGGAGTGTTCCCCTTGTTCCACATCCTCTTCAACATAAGCTGTCTTCAGTGTTTTTGATCTTAGTCATTCTGATGGGTGTAAGATGGTATCTCAGAGTCATTTTGATTTGTATTTCCCTGATGACTAAGGATGTTGAGCAATTCCTTAAATGTCTTTCAGTCATTTGAGTTTCTTCTGTTGAGAATTCTCTGTTTAGCTCTATAGCCCATTTTTTAATTGGACTGTTGGGTATTTTGATGTCTAATTTCTTCAGTTCTTTATATGTTCTGGACATCAGCCCTCTGTCAGATGTGGGGTTGGTGAAGACCTTTTCCCATTCTGTAGGCTGTCATTTTATCTTGTTGACCGTGTCCTTTGCCCTACAAAAGCTGCTCAGCTTCAAGAGGTCTCATCGATTGATTGTTTCTCTCAGTGTCTGTGCTACTTGTAGGAATGCAAACTTGGACAGCCACTTTGGAAAACAATATGGCTCTTTCTTAGAAAATTGGGAATCAACCTCCCTCAAGACCCAGCTATACTACTCTTGGGCATATACCCAAGGAATGCTCAATCGTACCACAAGGACACATGCTCAACTATGTTCATAGCAGCTTTATTTGTAATAGCCAGAACCTGGAAACAACCTAGATGCCCTTCAACTGAAGAATAGATAAATAAAATGTGGTGCATATACACAATGGAGTACTACTCAGCAGAGAGAAACAATGACATGAGGTTTACAGGCAAAAGGATGGAACTAGAAAGTATTATCCTGAGTGAGGTAACCCAGACGCAGAAAGACAAATGTGGTATGCACTCACTCATAAGTGGATACTAGATGTGAAGCAAAGGATAACCAGACTGCAACTCACAACTCCAGGGAGGCTACCTCGTAAAGAGGACCCTAAGAAAGACACAGGGATCACCCAATGACAGAGAAATGGATGAGAGCTATATGAGCAAACTAGGGGTGAGGGGTGGGTAATGGAGGGCAAGGGTCGGGAAGAAGAGAGCTTAGGGGAGCAGGAGGTCCCAGCTGCATCAGGAACAGGGTGGGAGAACAGGGAAGGAGGTGCCATGATAAATGGGAATGGGAAGAAGCTGAGTGCTAGAGAGGTCCCCAGAAATCCACAAAGATACCTCCACTATAGACTGCTGGCAATGGTGGAGAGAATACCTGAGCTGACCTGCTCTGGTGATTGGATGGCCAAACACCCTAATTGTCATGGCAGAACTCTCATCCAGTGACTGATAGAAGCGGATGCAGAGACCCACAGCCAACCCCCAGGTTGGGCTCCAGGAGTCCAATCAGTGAGAGAGAGGAGGGATTGTATGAGCAAGAGATATTGAGACCATGATTGGAAAAAGCACAGGGACAAATAGCCAAACTAGTGGAAACACATGAACTATGAACCAATAGCTGAGGAGCCCCCATAGAACTGGATCAGGCCCTCTGGATAAGTGAGACAGTTGATTAGCTTGAACTGTTTAGCGGGCGCCCAGGCAGTGGGACCAGGACCTGTCTTTGGTGCATGAACTGGCTTTTTGGAACTTAGGGCCTATGCTGAGACACTTTGCTCAGCCTTAGTACAGGGAGGAGGGAACTGGACCTGCCTCAACTGAATGTACCAGGCTCTGCTGACTCCCCAGAGGAGACCTTGCCTTGGAGGAGGTAGGAATGGGGGGTGGATTGCAGGGGAAAGGCTGGGGATGGGAGGAAGGAGGACAGGGGAATCCGTGGCTGATATGTAAAATTAAATTAATTATAAAATAAAAATATTTTTAAAAAAATTTCAAATTCATCAAGGAGACCCAAGATCCAGGCCGAGATTCCCATTTCATTCCAGGGGCTCTGCCCTCTTCCTTACTTTACAGTTGACTCCTCAGGTACCATCCTCTATGCCATCTCTGAGAGACAACTATTTGGGTCCGAACCCATAAGAACTCTTACTTACCCTGATTGTAGCTTATCTGGGAGGTTTTTACTTGCATCTCCAGGGTTTCTCTCTTTTTTTTTTGTTTTGTTTTATTTGTTTGTTTGTTTGTTTTGTGAGATAGATGAGGGAGGAGAAATGAGGTAAGTTTCCACCACTTACTCTCTCTGTCAGACACCTTGTTGGAAAAAAACTGCCGTAGTTAGAATGGCTGGAAAGTGTGAGCTTGTTTGGATCTGGACGAGCAAGTCTGGTGAGGGTATTGGGGAGTGGCAACAGGGGTGGGGGGGTGCGCGGGGCATGGAATGGTTAAATCGTTTAGTGGAAAAGAAGATAAACTTCCACTTTGGGCCTCGAAGAATGGAACCCAGATTATCAAGGCAGACTCACCAGGAGCAAATTTCATGTGACAGTCTAATTTTGCCAGCAGGGCAGGGAGGTAGCGTGTTGGAAACATTGGAACAGTGGCTATGGAAGTGACTTGCAGTTCTGGCGTGTGAGTGTGTCTCAGTCATGGCAGAGCACCACAGCCTGGGTAGTTCAAACAGTAGGCAGTGACCTCCTGGAGTTCTGAAAGCCAGGTCCTCTGGGGTCTGAGAGCACTTCTGGAGAAGGGCCTCTCTCAGGCTTATAGACAGCCATCTGTGTGTGCCCTGGTCTCTTTCCTTAGCCTTATCAAGGTCCTAGTCATGTCACAAGACCCCTGCTCTCATGACCTCATCTAAACCTAGTTATCTCCTTCATATCCCACTTCCAAGTTCAAGTACATCCAGTACTGGGGAAGGGGTAAGTGGGTAGGAGGGTGTCACTGTGTGGGTTTTGAAGCAACCCAGGTAACCCATTGCCTAACAAGTGAAGGCCCTTTGAATGTTTACAAGATTAAAACCATCAGCTCAAGCATAGCTTTTTCGTTTGTGTGTATTTAGATAGGAGATCATTTTCTCCATAGCTTCCTGCTACAACCCCGCCCCGCCCCGCCCCACTGATCGTCCTTACACATCACATGTACTTAACTGGTCGGGGGTGAAATACGTCTGCACATCCCAACAGCAGTGATGTAAGGGAGGATCCTCTGACTCTCAAGAGAGTAGAATAAACAAGCATTTTCATCTTAGTGTATGTTGCTCTGGTTAGAGCAGAGGGAGCCAGGCAGAGCCCTCAAATCCGGGCACCATGATCACCATGGGTCCCCCTGGCTGTGTTCCCATGCCAGCGATGTGACCACAAACAAAAGCAAGGTCTGAGAGCAGAGCCGTGTGACCCCAGAATTCACAGCTCTTGAGTTCGTTGCATTTTGTGACAGAATGGGAACCAGATTCAACTCGGGAATAGCTAGGACACATTGAACTCTTTTCAGCCGAAATGCTTTTATCCCTAGAAGTGTCTTTTCTCAGGGAGGTGCCCAAAGTGGCTTCATACAAAGCGCCTTTTATCTGGGGTCCTCAGGATATTTATCTAGCGAGGATATCTAGAAAAACTGCCGTGGGCGGGTGGGGTGGGGTGGGGGGAGGGTCAGGTTAGATTCTGGGTCGTGATTTTTACAATCAAATATATATTTGCCCTTTTGGAGAAATCCAACAAGTTGAAAAAATCCTGCAAGAGTTCAAAAGATCCAAGTTTAATCCTTGATACATCTGCGAACCTTCACATGACCCTTCTCTGCCCTCTGCTCAGTCATAACTGCTCATCTCTGCCATGGCAACAGGAAAGCACCATAGCCGGATGATATATATAAATGAACAGCTATGAGCCAATAAAGCTTTATTTATGAAGACTGAAATCTGAATTTCATACAATTTTCATATGTCATGAAAGAGTCTTTTGATTTATTTTTCCAGCAGTTTGGAAGTATTGAGAAGCCATACTCAAGTCCTGGGCCATAGAGAAACAGACAGAAGGCCAGTTAGCCAATAGCCTACAGTTTCCCAAACACTGTGCTGTCTGGATATGCAGCAGACCATGATAGACATGTCCTAGCTGTGTGGCACTTTCGAAAGCAATGGACATAAATGGTTTGCACAGTTTCCATGTAACCAGGAACTGCGTAAGAAGGAAAATCAAGAATGTGATTGAGAATTCTAACATGGAAATACTGTTTGAATTGGACAAGTCAATGGGAGAAGGGGCTGAAGGGTTGATCCAGGGACGTGTTGACAAAGACTGGAAGAATGCCAGGCAGAGTGGTGATTATAAGCACAGATTGCTCCACCCACAGTGTGTTCCCCTTCTCCACAGTCCCATGGGCAGGTGCTCTGGGATGTTTCCAGAGTCACCGTAGTACCTAGCCTGATGGAGGGAGAGAGACAATGGCTCCCTCTATAATGTGGCAGGGATGCTATTCAACTCAGGAGTGGACATTTTTTTCTTCTTTCCTTGGCATCCTCCTGCATTTCCACAGACTGATGGCACAGCTCTTCAGAGTTGGTGCTCTTTCCCATAGGAGGAAGGTAAGGGGCAGTGACTTTGTGTAGCAACCTGGGACTTTGTGGGACTGGACAACGTGTAGCCTGGGACCCAGATACACATTTGCTGTCACTTTATCTTCTAATTTCAATCTCACCTCCTACCCCTTCTAGAACTGAAGTAATTCTACACATCAAGTATTTCCAGATAGGTGCCTGGAGGGTCTCATTATGTAGCCTAGGCTAGCCTGAAACTATCAATGTAGCCCAGGCTAGCCCAAACACTTCACGTCTTCCTGTCTCAGCTCCAGAGTGTTAGAATCACAGGTGTATATCACCATGCTCTACTTCATGTATCCATTTTAAATATGAGGAATTTATTTGTCTCTTTATTTACTTATAGGCAAAGTCTCCCCCCCCCATGTTGCCCAGGATAACCTCAAACATTTAATGCTTCTGCCTCAGCAACCTTGAGTACTGGGATTACAAGTGTACCAAAAAAAAACCTCTTTGGACCAGATGATATCTGGAATTTCTACAGGCTAGGTCCCTGTGACTCTGTGAACACTGTTTCCTCTTCAAGACACTCTCTGTAGGATCCTTAGTCAGGTCGGTAGTCTTGCTGAGGAAAATATACCATGGGCATGGCCATGACCATCCCAGCTCCCTGAGCAGTGATAGGGAAACTCAATCCATTTTCTTAACAACAACAATGATAATAACATGTTATCCTGATGGCAAAATAACTGGGAAAAACTTATGTAGTTCCTATTAAGGTTGTTGAGTTTCCCTGTTGCCTCAGTGGAGCCATAGGCAATTAGTGACATGAACTAGGAGGCAGCCCTTTGCCTTGCCAGCACATCAGCATTTTACCCCGAGGCTCTTACATCTTCAGGATGCTGAGCCAAGCTGTTTCCATCCCTCCCCTCCTTCATGCATCCCCTGAGGCAGCCCCGCAGTACTCCAGCTCCCCTCCAACTTAATAAACTTGCCTCCATCTGCGCATCCAGCTCGGTCCCGATGGACAGGAAGCCAGGCAAGGTTCTGGACCTCCCTTGAGGCTCTGCCCATTGTTTCCGAATCACCCCACACCAGCATTCACTCCACTAGATGTACTCCATGACCAATCATAGGACTTTTCTGCCTTCTCTCTGTTACTTAAGGAGCTCTCTTTTCATCGCTCACAACTCTCTTGTTGAACACTCAGAACCTGAGTAAGTACCATAATTCTCTGTCCTATACTCTCTAACTGGCTGTCACATTGAGAAAACCCTACTGGGCCTCTTGACCAATATAAATGGAGTCGTGAGACACCAGATAGCATAGCTTACCTGCTTCCATTGACTGTACCTTTTGTCTCCTGTTACCATACCATAGTCAACAGAGTCTGTCCTTCCCACTCTTGCATTTGGTACCCATCAACAATCCTCATAGATAGGTAGAGGGGGCAATTACATTTCACAAGAAACTGAGACGCTGGGACCAAGCCGTTAAACAGAGATTGGAGCTGCCACTGGCACCCCATTTCGGAAGTACTCGATCAATATTTATGAAGTGCCACCCCAGGCTCCAACTCTGATTCTCCAGGTGTTTTTACTGTTCACAGAAGTTGTCTGCCAAGCTCCGTTTTGAAACCGCTTTTAGATGGGGTATCCAGAGAGCAAATTCTCTGCATACAGGCAGAGCTTTGTACAAATACAATTCTGGTTATTTTGAGCTATTTTATGGTGAATTTGAGCTCCAGAAAGGAATTACAGAATAAGCCACAAACCCAGTTCTGAAACCTTTAACCCAATATAGCTGGTGACCCCAGCCGTCCTCTCCTCTCCACCTGGGCAGGTATCCCACTGGGCCCAGCTGTTAAGGAATTGGCCATTCAGCCTCAGTAGAGATAGTGAGCCCTCTCTTAGTCCTGGAGTCGGAGCCGTCTGTTTCTAAATATACAGCCTGAGCCTTTTGCTCTACTTATTCCAATTGGTGATGTGCTTGCTACCCCAGCTCTTAAAGTGCTTTGGTCTCTCCGGTGACGTTATCTCACCCTCTCTCCAGCTCCCACAGAGCTCAGCACAGCCCGGATCCTCTGAGCTCTCGGGACTATCCCCACTATGTGACCAGCACTGCGCACTAAACGTCCTCAGGACACGGCCAGCTGCCAGACCCAGGGTGGTGGGCTTTTATGTCTATCTCCCAGCATGCTCCAGTCTTTTATTTCTCTTACTATATCTTTAGCCTCGGCATTTTTTTTCTAAGCCAGTGATTAAATTCCTATCTACAGCCTTTGTTTTCAAGTTTTCTGGGTGTTTAATTTTTGGTAACTACCAATGTTCCATTTAGTTGTCTGTTATTTTCCCTGGGTCAAATTACCTCCTGTATCTCTTTGTGTGTAGGGGTGTGTGTGTGTGTGTGTGTGTGTGTGTGTGTGTGTGTGTGTGTGTGTGTGTAGGTCAGAGGTCAACCTCAGAGGTCTCCTGTGGTGATATTGTGTTCCCCAAAATACTGTGCACCTTAATAAACTTATCTGGGGTCAGAGAACAGAACAGCCACTAGATACAGAGGCCAGAAAATGGTGGCACACACACCTTTAATCCTATCGCTTGGGAGGCAGAGATCCATTTGGATCTCTGTGAGTTCAAGGCCACACTGGAAACAGCCAGGCATGGTGACTCACGTCTTTAATCCCAGGAAGTGATGGCAGAAAGCAGAAAGGTATATAAGGCGTGAGGACCAGGAACTAGAAGCTTTTGGCTGGTTAAGCTTTTAGGCTTTTGAGCAACAGTTCAACTGAGATTCATTTTGGATGAGGACTGAGAGGCTTCCAGTCTGAGGAAACAGGATCAGCTGAGAAATTGGCGAAGTGTGGTAGCTGTGGCTTGTTCTGCTTCTCTGATCATTCAGCATTCACCCCAATACCTGGCTGAGGTTTGTTTTTATTAATAAGACCTTCTAACAATTCGTGCTACAGTCTCCTTAGTTGTTCTCCACTTGTTTTTTGAGACAAGATCTCTTTTACTAGGAACTTGCTGATTCAATGAGGCTTGTTGGCCAGCAGGTTTGGGGGATCCACTTGTCTCTACCCGTTCAGCACTGAAATTACAAGTGTGTGCCCCAATGCCCAGTGTATACACGTAGGTTCTGGCATCAAACTCAGGTCCTTATGCGTGTGTGGCAAGAACTTTACCAATTGGGCCATCTACCTAGCCTCCTTGAGTCATTTTTAAGTTCTCAGATAAGAGCTGGCAAGATGGCTTAGTAAACATTTGCAGTGGAAGGATGAGGACCAGAATTCAAATCCGAAAGCCTAGCAGGCATGTAGCTGCCTGTAATTCTAGCACTAGGGAGACAGAAAACCTGGGGCTAGCTGGGGAGCTATACTAGACAGAACTGGGGAGCTCTAGCTTAGCCAAGGGGCCCTGAAGCCATAAATAAAGCAGGTCGCAATTCAGGAAGATGCCCCATGTCAACCTCGGGTCTTCACAAACACACAGGTTTATACACACACCTGTACACACACAAGTCAACATACACACGCATGCACATGTAATACACACACACACACACACACACACCAGAAATTGAAACTCTTTTTAAACAGTCCTTAGGCTAGCCTACTTGTGTTTATTCTGTTCCCTCTGTGTCTGGATGTGAGCTCTGTGTATGCTGCCCCATCCCGTCTCTCTCCCACACAAGCTTTAAGGGCTTGAACGCTCATCTCAGTCCCCATCCCCCAGGCTTCTTTTTTTTTAAACTGAAAATAGATATTATTTTCACACAATATTTTCAGGTTATGGTTTCCCTTCCCCTACACCTGCCAGTTCCTCCCAACTCTCCCTTTCTGTCTCTCCTTAGAAAACAAACAGGCATCTAAGGAATAATAATAAAAGTAAGATAAGACGAAACAAAGAAAACAGACAAACTGGGACAGGACAGAACAACCAAACAAGACAAAGAGCTGAGGAAAAAGCACAAGCAGCGCATATGGCTGCAGAGACACACACATTTGCACAAGCAGTGCATATGGATGTAGACACACACATTTGCACAAGCAGCGCATATCGATGCAGAGACACACACATTTGCACAAGAAATGCATATGGATGCAGAGACACACACATTTGCATAAGCAGCACATATGGATGCAGAGACACACACATTTGCACAAGAAATGCATATGGATGCAGACACACACACACATTTGCACACACAGAAAATCCATGAAAACAAAACTGGAAGCCATTGTATATACACAAAAGACTTATGAGGTTAAAAAACAAATCACCCCCGACAAACGTTGTAAGACAACGGACTCCCAAAGATGCTGTCGCTGCGTCTGTTGGCCATCCGCTGCTGGGCCTGCAGCCTACCCTCAAGAGTGGTGTGTTTCCCCAGTGAGACTCCTTTGGGGAAAGTTCATCTTTCACATGCCAATGGCTGTGAATTGGAGATAGCTTCCGGGTTAGGGATGGAGGCATATGCTCACATCTCCCTGTAGCTCTAGTCCTTCTCTGGTGCAAACCCTTTGCCGGCCATGCCGCATGCTGTCACAGTCTGTGGGAGTTCATATGTGCCTCAGCCGTGCTGTGTGTAGAAGGCCTTGTTTCCTTGGTGTCCTCCATCCCCTCTGGCTCTTAGACTCTTTCTGCCCCCTCTTCCACAGGGTTCCCTAAGCCCTGAGGGAAGGATTCTGATGGAGATACCCTGTTTAGGGCTGAGTGTTCCAAGGCCTCTCACTCTCTGCATCTGTTCCCGTCTGCCGCAGGAGCAGTGTCTCTGATGATGGCTGAGCAAGGCAATGAGTAGAGAAGGATGTCATTAGGAGTCATTTTATTGCCACATTCCTTTAGGAGAACAGTAATATTTGGTTTTTCCCTAGGCCCCTGGCCTATCTAGTCTCAGGTTCTTCCTTAACCAACCAACCAAGCAGTGTTAGGTACGGGTTCCATTTCATGGAGTGGTCCTTAATTCAGGTCAGATAGTGGTTGGTTACTCCCATGAGCTGTGTGCCATTATTACACCAGTGTGTCTTGCACGTGGGTCACCATTGTAGATCTAAGAGTTTGTAGCTGGGTTGGTGTTTATCTTTCCCCTTTGGTAGCATGCAGAGTACATTCTGGGTGGTGTCCAGGCCTGTGTTGATACTGCCTATCTTTTGATGGGTGATTTGGTTCCAAGCTTTGTGCTCTAAGTGGGGTGAGCTCTGGGACTTGGTATGTGTCCTCACTTAGCCATATGAGCCCAACATCACTAGAACTAGACAGGTATCCAGCTTTGTTCATCACGACCCACTAGTGTGGTGTGCTGGATAGTTTCATGTCAACTTGACACAAGCTAAAGTCGTCTGAGAGGAGAAAAACCTCAAATAAGAAAATGCCTCCATGAGACTGGGCTGTCGGCAAGCCTGTAAGGCATTTTCTTAACTAGTGATTAATGGGGAAGGGTCCAGCCTATTGTGAATGGTGGCATCATGGGCTGGTAGTCCTGGATTATATAAAAAAAGCAGGTTGAGAAAACTATGAGGAGCAAGCCAGTAAACAGGAGCAAGCCAGTAAGCAGCACCCCTCCATGGCCTCTGCATCAGCTCCTGCCTCCAGGTTCCTGCTCTGTTTGAGTTTCTGTCCTGACTTCCTTCAGTGATGAACTGTGATGTTGGAAGTGTAAGCCAAATAAATCCTTTCCTCCCAAGTTATGGTGTTTTGGTTATGGTGTTTCATCACAGCAATAGAAACCCTAACTAAGACACATGGTCACTCAGCTCCCAGTTTTGTGAGGTCAACCTTAGCCCAACTCAAGGAGAAAACATTGGCTCTATTGTCCATCAGGGGGCTCCCTTTTGGGTCCTCATTTTTGGGAAATTAAAGAATCCCCATTTTGGTCCCGAGCTGCATCTTTCTTGCCTTCAAACATGAGTGTGTGTGTGTGTTCACTTATGCTGCACTTAAATCTTTTTGTATCCTTTTCAGTGTTAGGTGTGAAAAAAATTCAAGTGTCAGTTTACGCTCAACTTGTTAGATCTTGAGCAGAATGTTCAAATTCAAGTTCAAATTTGATTCTCCCCATCTTGGCCGATACATGAGACCCTGTATGTTCCTACAAGGCCTGCAGATGAAGCCCTGGCCACAGCCTTCCATTACTCTTTCAACAGCTTTGTTAAAAAGCTCCCTCAACGTTTCCCAGTCCCAGCCACTAGCTACCCTAATTACGGCTCCACTTCTCCTACAAGAGGGTTGTTTTTTGTTTGTTTATTTTCTTGCTTTTTTTTTTAACTGAAAAAATGAGTCAACAAGTTGGAATCACTATCCCACTCCCAGCAGCCATTGACTTTGCGACATTAAAATGTACTTAAGCGTACCCCGTCTCATCACATTGGAGACTGTCCCTTACACTGAAGATGTGCTTGTTACACCAGGGGCTTTTCAATTACATAGCACTCCTCCAGGACAGGGGGTAATATTTTTCTTGCAGAGTCAGACATTTAAGGGAATTTTATTGTCAGGTTTTCTTTGTAGTCCTTGTAAAGCCAGCCTGACTCTTTGGCTACCTCTGAGGGTAACTTGTCTATTGATGACACAGCTGTATCTTTTTACAGTGTTCCACACCATACGGTTTAAGTGCCGGGACATCGTTACTTTAAAGTAGGGACATTTTTTTTCTTGGTCTATGATTTCCTACAGTTATTTTCTGTATAGTTTGAGGCATCCATATTGTACTGTAATAGGGAATGAAAGAGGTAACTGAAGGTGCTTTGTAAACTATTTTTATAATGTAAATTCTATATTTGTAATGCTTTTTTTCTCAGGTATAGGAGCAATCCGTGCCCCTTACAGAATGTTTATCAGATATACAATCTTATAAACTAAGAAAATAGAATGTATTTGTAATCCCATCCAAAGGCTTCCAGTCACAATCAATACTTTGGAATATTTCTTTCTGCTCTTTTATATGCATATCAGTGTACATACATGTAGCACATTGCTTATTTGGAATCTGATTGCATATAGTTTTATAGTCTGATGTCTTTGCTGAGTGCCAATTAATTTTAATATAAATATATGTGTGTGGTTTTTTTAACCGGCATGAAAGTCTGTGCACCACGTGCATGCAGTGCCCATGACGGCCAGAAGAGGGCATTGGATCCTCTGGAACTGGAGTTACAGTCTGTCTTTAGCTGCCATGTGGATGCTGGGAGCTGAACTTGGATCTTTTGACAGAGCAATGTCTTAATTAGCTTTCCTATTGCTATGCTAAAACATCACAACCAAAAGCAACTTCGGAGGAAAGGGTTTATTTCATATTACAGCTTGCAGTCTGCCACCCAGGGGAAACAGGGCAGGAACTCAAAGTAGGAACCTAGAGGCAGGAGCTGATGCAGAGACCCATGGAGGAGTGCTGCTTACCTGCTTGATCTCCGAGCTAGGCTTGCTCAGCCTGCTTTGTCTTATATAGCCCAGGACCATCAGCCTGGTGGTAGCCCCACTCACAATGGACTGGATCCTCAAGTTTGAACCACTAATTAAGAAAATGCAGTGCAGGTTTTCCTACAGAACAATGTGGTAGGGGCATTTTCTCAACTGAGGTTCCCACTTTCCAAGTGATTTTAGATTGTGTCAGGTTGACTGGAGCTAGCCAGCACCAGCAGCCAGTGTTCTTAACTACTGAGTCATCTCTCCAACCCCTTTGTGTCGTGCACTTTTAAAACCAGAGCCAATGCCCTTTGCCCTCTGGACTCATTTGCTGTCCTCTTCCCTTTATAGGATGAGGAAGCCGTGTGTTCTATTAGAAGAATGATGTAAGACAGCCAGACTTTCACTGTCAAACGATCGGCTTTATTAAGCATGCAGCAAGCAGAAGTCAAAGCATACGAAGTAGCTAATAGTAGTACGTCATCAAATCAAGTGCTTACACCACCAGACAGAGATGGGGGAGTCACCTAATTGAGAGCAGACAAAAGTGACATCAAACTGGGTGTTGACAACATCCTGCAGGAGTGGCTCGGGGAAACGGCTCCTGGTGGTCCCCAGGCAGAGCAGAGTGTGTTCTCCATGGCTAAGCTTCCAGCTTCTGGTTCCTGCTACAGGCATTTTTTTCTACCATGGGGTAAACAACAGTAACCTCTATTGGAAATAGTTTTTTTTTCCCTCCTGCTATTCTCAAGGGCACGATGTTCCTAATACCCTTAGCTCTTTGCTGTTCTCTTTTCTCACTGCTCCAGAGCCCTCCTTGCTCCCAGAATTCTCTTCTCAGTGAGCTTTGACAGCACATGACAATTTACCAATGCAATTTATATTATACCACCAACTTTCCCGGCGTCACTAATAAAGGTGTTAGGATGAAAACAATTTGCTATGAGATCATGCAGGGCCTTGGTGTTACCTCTTGTTTTCTAGATTAGATTTTGTTACATTCATCCCCAGCTTCTCAAACTGACTTACAGTCTCCACAGGAAATATACTGGTCATCAGAACACTGGCGACAGTAAAATGTTTCTGAATACACAATGACCAAAAAAAAAAAAAAATTATTTGAAGGCAGCTGCATAGAAAGCAGGCTGCTTTGGGCAGCACTCACCCATGTCATGTCATGTGACTTCACCGCTGACCTTGGTCCTGAACACACACCATGCACACTTTGCCTTGGGCATGCCATCACACCACACAGCATCAACAAATGCTGCCAGAGACACCTTGGCTCGGATTCACTGTGTGTATAAATTGCAAAGTTTTTATTGTATAAAGCTTTCTGTCCTCAGAGAAACATACTGGTTTAATTACAGAAAACAAAGACTTCCAATATGTTCCTACCATCATCTCCCAGTATGTAAATATCAAATTAGTGTATCATTGGAATGCATTGTGTTAGAATGTTTGGTTTTTAAAATTGCTGTTTGAGTTGCTGGCTTCCATATCATCAAAATAAAATCCTTCAAAGAATTTTGACTTAGGATTAGGATAAAGTTTCTAACAATTGCTGAAATGGCCCTAACCAAACTTCTGCCATTTTGTACAACATATTTATGGGAAGCAGTATTCTCAGCATTAATGAATAAACTCAAAATATCAATCAACTCTGAAAAACATTGACGATGCCCCACTACCGACAGTATTAAATATTCAGCCAATGTGTAATTCTTTACATAAAAATAAATAATTATATCCATCTCATTAGTATGCAAATTTGAGTTAATCTTTAATAAATGGTAAACTATATGCACACCAAAGAATTTCTTCTAAGGAGGAAAGGGTAGGGGAGGGAGAAATGATGTAATTATAATCACCAAAAAGAAAAGAAACAATTTAAAATATTCCTCATGATCTGTCTCAGTAAACGTTTGGCTTGTATACCTATTTTAAATACCTGGCATCATGTAAAAATTTCTCAGCCATAAATTGTCACAGGTGGAAAACATTTAGGAAGCTTGCCCTTGTCTACATACAAAAAGTATCCTTCGTGTTCACTTTTTTAAAAATTACACAGTGCATTCTGTCTTCTCCATAGGAGGAGGAGCTTGAGTAGGAGGCAACACCCAAGAAGAGCCAGGCTGCGTCCCTTGATAGACATCAGTACCACCCTCTTCCTCATCATCCTCATGAAATTCTCTCCTCCCCATTCTGCGTCCCTCACCTTTTGTCTCCGACACACCCCTTCTACATCTCCAAAGCTAGGGTGAAAAGGGAGGCCCTCCACGGGCTTTCAAAGTTTTAATAAGGCAAAATGGCCGGTGAGCAGCAGTGTGTATTCAAACCTGTATTTCAATCACAGAGAAGGTTCCATGTCTATCAGGAGGCTGCATCTTCCTGTTATGGACAGAATTACTCATCTAATCTTTAGGACCGGTTCATACATCTTGGCTGCCAGATTTTTTTTTTTAAACCCTAAAGCAAAATCTGTTTGAGTCATTTTCTTTGTTGGGAATTAAGAACTTTATTATTCAGTTGGTCATGTGACGTAAGAAAAGTGAAGGTAGCTTTGTTGGAATTTCTGAGGACTCCATGGCAAATGGAGAGACTCCACAGCAAATGAGGCTTGTCGGCTCACGTTCTTCCTTGGGTCGCTGTCTTTCACATGCTTTCAAACACAACAGTTACGATGGCTGAAGGAAGCCCTGACTCTCTTCTCTCACCAGCCTGTTGACAGTGGCTGCCACGTTCGCTGTCCACTTCCTCTGTCACTGCCCATCAGGGGACCGGAATCCCATCTCCCTCCCTCCCATCTTTTCTACTCCATGGTTTAGACGAGGCTCACAGTTCCCCACATGCTTTTCTGTGGTCTAAAAGAATTTTTCTGATTTTGTCGTGTTCCCAAGTGAGCAGTATTTTCTATGTCTTTTTTCTCTTAACAGTTCAAGATACTTAAATTTTATTAATAATTATGAACTACTATAATCCTATTAACAAACTGCATTGTTTTTCTATGGGATGTTTTAACAAAATTATCTTTATGGCAAGCTGATTTTTGCTTCTCAAATTTCATTCTTGACTCTATAATGAGAATATTCATAGTAAATTCACTGGTGAGTTATGTATTTTTTAAATTAACTCTAATTTTAGTATATTTAAATTTACAGTTCTAAGCAATAGAAGAGACAAGTTTAAAAGGAAATAAGAGACTTGAAAACCACATTCTCAGATTGGGGATTTAGCTCAATGGTAGAGTGCTTTCCTAGCAAGTGCAAAGCCCTGGATTCAGTCCTCAGCTCCGAGAAAAAAAAAAAAAAAGAAAACCACATTTTCAGCTCAACACAAATCAAGTGAACCAAAATTTTTTTCAAAGAAGTAGATATAAATACATAAAATTGTTTATTTCCCTTTGATTATTGCTTTAATTATAGCCACTGGTGTCTGATACATTGTGCTTGTTGTTTTTGAGAAACTTTATGGTTTTACTAATTCCTTCTTCTGTGTAGCAATGGGGGCTTTTTACTCGCAGAGGAAGATGCTTTTGTTTTTATTATTTTGTATTTAGTGTGAAATAGTTATTTTAAAAAAAAATCATTGTGCCCTATCAGGAAATGCTGTTTGTTGTATTTTCACTTTATAGAAATCTGGGGGGTTTCAATGAGTTTTTGTGGCTCTTTTTGGCACCCTTGAGACTAGGGCACGACTGCGTTATCTCGTTGCCTTATTTAAGTCTCCTTAAAGCTTTCCCTGGGCTTCTTAATCCCCACTGCACCGAGAGGAATGTGTTTAAGTCTTTTAGTGTTTTTCTCTCTCTTTGCTGTCACGGGCCGTTTCTATCATATACAGTGGATGTTCTGTGAGTCAGTGCACAAATGTTCATCATAACTGCCCCACACATTTTGTCTCCAGCATCAGGATGCACCTTTTTTTGTGCCTTCTGTACTATTTTAGTAAATCATTACCTGTTTGTTTTAATAAGCCTAGCTCACACAATAGACTCAAAAATGATAGTTCTAACACTCTTGCCCAGATGATGGGTGAAAATAGTCTTAAAAAAATATTTTGCATAGATTACATACACTTGCCAACTTTCATATCAGGGTATGTTAATTGCACAGATAATGAGTTTTATTATGACACTGTCATATATATATAATATATATATAATATATATGTATATATATATATCATATACGTTGATCATATTCATCTCCCCATGATGCCCTCTTGTCCTGCCCCTTCCTTTCTGGGTCCATTTTGACATTGAAGGCGTTAGGAACGATGGGTGACGACCAGCCTATTCTTATACAAGTTAAAGATAGAGAACTCTAGACTGGAATGTTCTCTTTGGAGAGGAATTTCATGCCAGTCAAGGCTCCTTTGCCTTAGGCCCCTGTGCAGAGAGCGGTGATAAAAGACCCGCCTCGTGGAGCACTTTATGAGGTGTGACCTTATACAACACATGGCAACAAGCGTGTAATCCACGGTTACTGGGGGTCCCCATGTGTTCTCCGTGCTCCTCAGTAGGAATCAAGGCCTGCCCTGGAGTGGCTGAGGAATTCTCACAGGCAGCACCCTTCCACCAACTCACACTCTCCTAGAGTCTGTTTTTTTTTTTTTTTTCCAAAGAGTGTTCTGTATATACAACCAGCCCCTTTCTGTTAATGTTCCCCAGTGGGTTTAAGATAGAGCCATATAGCGCTAACCTGACTCAAAGCCCTTGGCATCTGACCTACTCACCTCTCCAGTATTTCCTTTTCCACCCCCTCAGCCCATTTGGATGTCACTTCTTTGTGTGTTCTTGTCCCCACATCTTCAGGTTCTTTCCACTGCCTGGAATGCTTGCATTTAAAGAAAGATTGTTCGGGGACAGAAATGCTGATCTGCTTTGGTGTGTTGAGTAAAGGGAACGGCAAAAATATTTAAAAATGCCTGTAAGCTCCTCAGAACATGAGATGTGAAAATAATGATATTAGAACCTAAGCTGTGGGTCCCGTTCTCATTCTCAGAGCTGAAAGTGCTGGTGGGGATTTAGGGAGAAGTACATAGTGCCCCAAACAGATCTTCTGCTGAGGTTTAGGTGAGAACAGTGCCGCAGAACGGTCCAGCGGGAGAGCAGCCAAGAGGAGAGTCGCAGCAGTGTGGGATTGGAAATTGGAGTAGGAAATAGCGTTTGCTGAGTGTTTAGTAAGTGCCAACACTGCGTGATGTGATTTAGACCCATGTAGCTGGAATCCCAGCTAAAGCTTGAGTTCTCTCCAGCGCTTCCCCCAAGATGCTGCTAGTGGTAGATGCTACAGACAGATCAGCAGGATGGACACTGAGAGGGGTCGTTGGATCTCGCTGAAAGAAAGCATTGATGGTCATCAGCAGATGAAACACTGTTGAAATGTGCTCTTGTGCTTTTTTCTTTTACAAATGTATATTTTGCTTTAAATACATTTTTTAATTAGAATATGATGAGATATTACTTCACTTTTTCTCCGTTCCTCCCTTCAACCCTTCCCACATCCCCACTCACTCTCAAACTGATAACCTCTTTTCCTTTGATTATTATTGTTACACACACACACACACACACACACACACACACACACACAACCTGCTGAGTTCATTTTTGTTGTTTGTGTGTATAGGTCTAGTATCTTTTTAAAAGTATTTATTATCTTTAGGAGATTATAAAAAGGAAATGTGCTAGAAATACTGAGATTTTGTTCTTTGTGTTTGTGGGGTGTGTGTGTGTGTGTGTGTGTGTGTGTGTGTCACAGTGCAGATACAGAACTCCGAGGAGAACCTTTGGTGTCAGTCCTAACCTTCTATCTTGTCTGACACGGGATCACTTCGTCCTTCATTGCTTATGCCAGGCTAGCAGGCCCGAGAACTTCTGGGCATTCTCCCATCTCTACCTCCACTTCCAACAGGAGCTGGGATTGCCAATATGTGCATGATCAAGCCCAGCATTTACATGGGTTCCGGAGTCTCAAACTCAGGTTCTCATGCTTGCATGGCAAGCGCTTTTACCCACTGAGCCATCCTTCCAGCCCTGGAGGTTCTGGTCTACTCTTCTAATTAACCAGCCAAGACACTATTGTCTTTGACTTCAGTGTCCATAAGAATGAGAACAAGTGTATTACCAAAGGTTTTGGTCATCTACCTCTAGAAGTAATCCTAGTACTGAGACTTTTTCTAGAAATGTATGTACCTAGCACAGTGCCATTTGTGTAGACATGTTGCCTTTTAAAATGTCTTCTTTATGGAGTATCCACAGAATAGTGCCTGGCATGGTAGACATTATATATATGTCTGTCTTATAAATAAACAAAATCATTTGTTCCATTGAGTCAAACATATAAGCACTGACATTTTTGGAAGCATAGATAGAGTTAGACTGCCAATACTAAGATTGAATTTCAGAAGCTACCGAAGTAAAAACAGCATCCTGAAATTCCCCATCCAAAGTGAGCAGCCAAATGTGGTTTCATTTTGGGTCTAAGCCGTGTCAAGCTGCTGTTGGATCAGAGAGCTCAGGCAAAGAATACCGAGAATTGGAGCTCTAAATCGCTCTTCTCTGAGGTGGTCCAATCAAAGAGATTTGAGGCCGAATCGTTGCTAAATATCTGAAACATCAATAGCCAGACAGAGTGTCGATGCAACGGGAAAACCTAACCAAAACAACGAAGCAGAAGCCAGTAAGCAGGCCAGACTACACTAGTGATGGTCTGTGCTATGTGTCAGATTGGGCATGTCCGATCATGCTGAAACGGAAGCTACTCTGTGTGTGTGTGTGTGTGTGTGTGTGTGTGTGTGTGTGTGTATGTGTGTGTGTGTGCGCGCGTGTGTCTGCATGTGTGTTGTGTGTGTGCTCACATGTGAATGTGTGCATGTGTGTGTATGTATGTATGTGTGTCTGCATGTGTGTGCATGTGTGCTGTGTGTGCTCACATGTGTATGTGTGCATGTATATGTGTATATGTGTGCTATGCTTACTGTCATTGGTTTACTCTTTTTATTTTTTATTTTTGTTTTTATTTTGGGGGTAGTGTCTCAGTATGCAGCCCAAGTTCACATCATACTCACCATCCTCCTGTTTCAGCCTAAGTATTTAGATTACAGTCCTGTGCCACTGCCTCCGACAATCATTTTTTTTTTTTTTAATAAATCACCCGGGTTGGGAGAGGTGGCTCAGCACTTATAAGCACTTATTGCTCTTGTATCAGATCTGGGTTTGGTTCCGTCACCCACATCAGGTGGCTTACAGCTGCCTGTAACTCTAGTTACAGGGGATCTGAGGCCCTCTGACCTCCATGGACACATGCATGCATGTAGTGTACATAAACTCATGCAGGCCACACATGTATACAAATTTAAAAATATTCTGTAAAGAAAGAAACTACCCTTTTGCTCTTCCCAGTTGTAAATTAGCTTATGTTGTTAAAAAATTAGACTATTTTTAAATAGAGAACAATGCTAAGAGGAAAATGGAAACTCCATCTAGTGATAATGCCACCTTGGGATTTTTTGGATTGTCCTTTCTGGTTTTGTTTTGTTGTGTTTTGTTTCCTAAGATACCAGTGTTGAATTTAGCTTTCCAAGTTGAGGCTAATTTGATTATTCATGATTAGCCAACAACTGAGCAGTCCAGGCCTGACTCTCTACTCTCTCCTCTTCCTTCTGGGGGAAGCTGGGCTCCACTGCCCTCCTGCCATGTGAGTAGAAGCTCTTTCATCTGTACATCCCCAGATAGGGTCCCTCACCTCCATTTCCTTTGACAAGCCGGTTTGCACCTCCTGCTGTACAAGATGCTACATCTCCATCCACTTGCGTATTTTTGCCATTCATTGTCTTGGGTTGTCTGTCTGGACCTTCCATCCTAGGACTCACTTGACTTCAGAAAACTCTTTTCCTGAGTTACGGTCTCAGCTGCCACTTTGTATCATCAGATGTGTTCAGCCCACATAGTTGAAAATTTGATAATAATCTTCCTTTAGTTAACATGGCTTCGTTTTTCCCCCTCTGCTTTCTTCTCTCACCCTTTCCCCCATGTGGTGTATCCTTTTCTGCATCCCAGAGCGATTTCAAATTCTCTCTGTGACAAGTATGCAAATCCGCATGGGGTAGCTACCATATGGTGACCTGGTGTCCCACATAGATCAACTCTAAATCCAAGCGCTACTTTAGCAAAAGTGGAATTGTTTTCAAATATCTGAGCCTAAAGTGAAAACTGAAAAACCACTTGATGGTTCCTGATATTGAGCTATTGTGCTTCCCATAACCTAAATATTCAAATATTCATCTACTTGGCATCACAAAGAAGAGACATCTGGGTAGAGGACTGATTTTTTTTTTCCTTTTCCATCCAGATGTTTGAATAGTCTAAAAGGATAGATTTAGATGCATGGCTTCCTTTTCATTGAAAACTACTTCTTGTAAATACCATATTCCTTCTCTGTCCTCTTTTTTTCCCCCTGTTTTATCAGAGATTTCATTTCTAGGCTTCTTTGGCTTTATCCCCTGTTCCTGTTATGGGAACATGGGGTCTTGTTTTTACTGCATTTTTCCAAGAGAAGTAAAAGATGAAAAATCACACACTCCTGCAGAGACACTATTCCATATCTCCAAAGGGAAAGTTGGACAATTAAATTTTAACACATCAAGGAAGCCTTATTTATAGTATTTGTCCTTTTCCAAGGTGTACCTATTCCTCCAGTGGCCACCTTTAAGCTATTGACATGGCTTTGTTGAATGTGGAATTGGGAAGACATACATAGTTCACACCATTATATAGCATTTCCACAAGACAGGTGCAAAACATATGTAGCTCTAAAACTGAGTTTACAACCTGCAAATGTACTAGTAAATAATTCATCTGTAATCAATGAGTTTGAATTATCCTATTGCCTTTGTTTTAATGCTTATAACAGATTTAATTCAGAATTTTTCAGCTTTAGAACTGTTGGCAGTTTAAGTTGGATAATTCTTTGTTGTGGGAGTATGCTCAGGGATTATGGGATGTTTGCCAGCACCTCTGACCCCACCCAGTAAGAACTAGTAACACCCCAGCATAACAACAGTAAATCTGTCTAATGCCTCCAGACATTGCTTCATGTTCCCCTGGGATCCCGTCGCTCCCAGTCAGAAGCAATGATTTTAATCCAAGTATGTATATTTTAATTTTGATAGAAGCTATACTTAACAACTTCTTTCAAAATTCCAAGTCTGCTTTGAAAGCTGGTCCTGTCTGCCCCACCATGCCTTTCACACCATGGCCCAGAATCTTGTTCTCAGAGTAAAATACCTTTCCAAAGTCACATGATGTATGAGAGGAAGTGAAAAGAGACAAACACCATTACACTTTTGGAACTTTCTGGTTCTTGCCTCTCACCACCGGTTCACAGCCAGTAGCCGAGTCCCATCCTTTTCCTTCCTTGTGATTTTTTTTCTTGTTCTCTTTCCAATTAAGAGGATGTTGACTAGTGTTCTATGATTCTCCCAAAATGCACAGCCCTGAGCTCCCTCTCAGACAGATAGGCTTTTCTGCTCTGTGCAGGTGAGGAAGCTCTTGTAGGTCGCCATGTCCTCTCTGCAAAGCCAGCTTTGGAGTGGGAGACAGTGTCTGGAGAAACAAAGGTGACTGGCCTTCAAGGCAGTGTCAAGCAGTAGTCTGGGTGGAGAAGAAACATCTCCACTCTTCTTAGGGAAACAAGAAGCCCTGGTCCACTCCACTGTCTGTCTCTCATCTCAGCTATCAGCAGTGGCTTAGTCTCAGAAGATGTCGGAAATCATCTCCAACCATCTTCCCTTCTGGGTCTACACTGATCTCCCAGAACTTTCATCCTTTACTTTTCCAGATAACCCTTTACCCTCCACAGACCAGAGTCCCCTTTGCTCCATCCAACGCCTCCACGCCACATGCAAAACCAGGCGCAGAGGGAAAATAACCTATGAGAAATTTGTTCAGGCCTCTGAGAACCAAATCACAGCCCTCTGCCCTCGATGCGTTACAGAAAATAACATCATCCTAGTCTTTTTCTAAGACAGTTCTAGTTTCTGAGGGTTGCCACCACCAATTACTGTAAACTGACTGCCTTAGAGTAATAGAAAGGATCATCTCATGGTTCTGGAGGCCATGACTCCAAAGTCAAGCTGAGCAATAGCATACTCCCTCTGGAAACTCTAGTGAAGGATCCATTCTTACTTCTTCAACTTCCAGTGGTCCAGGAGCCCTTGGTTTGGGGCCACATGACTCCAAGCTCTGCCTCTGCGTATGCCATCTTTCTTCTGTTACAGTGGCCCCAATCTAGCCCTCCATTTCTTATAGAGATACTGCTTTCTATTTCTGTCTAACTAACCCTAATTACATCTGCAAAGACCCTGTTGTCAAAAATAGATCCTTCTTGTGGTACCATGGATGAAGACTAGTATATGTCTTTTTTAAAGACTTATTTTAGTCATTTATTTACGTGTGTGTGTGTGTGTGTGTGTGTGTCTATACTTCTGAGTGTGCACCTGAATGTATGCATGTGCACCATGTGCACATATAAAAGGCCACAGATATCAGAAGAAACGTGTCAGATCCTCTGGAACTGGGGTTGTAGGCAGTCGTGACCATGCAGGTTCTGGGTGTTGACTGAACTTGGGTTGTTTGCAAGATCAGTTAAGCGCTCTTAGCCACTGAGTCATCTCTCCAGACCCATCTTTTTGAGACACACTGTCCAGCTCACCACAAGGGAACGAGGCGAAGCCTATTACTCCATTTTCACTACTTATTCAGCTTGTCAGACTACCAAACACTAACACTAGCCAGTGCAGCCGAGAACCCATGGCCTCCAGCCACCCTGTCTCTGCTGTAGGAGAGGACGCCCACTTACATACCTCTCCCTTCACATTGAGCAGACAGCCCTGAAGACCTAAGTCAAGAGGAATTCTCTTCCACTTGCACAACAACTAGGGGTCATAGACAGGCTTAGGTTCATCTAATGGAAGCAAGATCCCAGGTCATACAGGGCTTCATCACCAAAGGCCTGAGCAAGCTGAGAGATAGGGGATGTGGTCGGAGCTGGGGAAAACTGGGGTGCTGTACAGGAAAGAGGGAGCAAGAGGAACATGGAGGTCAAGAGGAAACCTGAAGGGAGTGAAAAGTATCCTGAGCTCCCTGAGTACAAAGGAGCCGTCATCTGTCACACCGTTCATGAGTGTGGGGGAAGCAGGTTCTTCAGTGACAGGATGTCTGGCCTTCAATACGAGTGGCCTCAAGGAAGAGAGGGACTGGAAGAAGACTGACCAAAAGGGAGCTAAGCCAAAAAGGATAAAAGATGGTGCTATTAGCCGGGCGGTGGTGGCGCACGCCTTTAATCCCAGCACTCGGGAGGCAGAGTCAGACAGATCTCTGTGAGTTCGAGGCCAGCATGGACTACCAAGTGAGTTCCAGGAAAGGCGCAAAGCTACACAGAGAAACCCTGTCTCGAAAAAAAAAAAAATAAAATAAAATAAAATAAAATAAAATAAAATAAAATAAAAGATGGTGCTATGAGAAAGACACAGAAAAGGCAAAATCCAAAATGAACCTTGGTACTGAAAAATACTAGCGGCAGCCCAAAGGATTGGGTTCTGATAACAGAAAGAATGTGGAAGTATAGGTACCACTCAGGGGTGGCATGTGTGTGTGTGTGTGTGTGTGTGTGTGTGTGTGTGTGTGTGAATTGATTAGCAAGGGAAAAAGCATTACTTTCCCCTTCTCTCACCAGGTTCATTCTCTGTTCTGTCTCCCCCTCCCTCCCTCCTTGTCTCTCTCTGTGTCTCTGTTTCTCTCTCTTCTCTTTCTCTGATCCCTAACTTCCTCTTCTCTCTGACCTTTAGTGTTCTCCCAACACGGTCTCTGCGGTATTGCTTTGGAGTGCTGGGTTTTCTCATTCTATGTCTGTGCAGTCCAGCAGAGCCCAGCCTTCACCTAGGTGCCTCTGGTGTTTGATATTCTTCTCTCTTTCTAGCCATCAACATTAATGTTTCACGGCTTGGAAGTGTAATTGAGGAGGCGGTTGCTCACGCTTGCCTCTCTCCAGCCCTCCTACCTGATTCTTTGAATTCCTTCTGGAGTTTACTAGTGTTTGCCATCCAAGTCAACCACCTAGATGCATCACTAAATCAGGGAGCCTTTGAGGTCCCCAGCTCAGGAGTTAAATGCATGGACTGGCCAGTTAAATGCATGGACTGGAGAGTAAAGGATCCTGGAAGCCAGCATGAGGAACTCCAAGGGCCTTTGGTCAGTGGTGTTTAGATAGCTTTGGAACTGTGTTTATAGCTAAATTATCCAATGATGTTTGGTTCAAGCATAGTAGGGCAGATTTTATTAAGGACAAGGCACAGAGACTGTCACCATAATATTTTGCAGTGATGGAGAAAAGTCAGGATAACTGGAAATATAGCATGGCTAGATGTAATTTAGCTATTCAACAAGCAGGTCAGTGGGTATACTATTATGAATCTCTTCCTAGTATTGCTAACATTAGGTGAGAAGAGGGGTTTCTAACTGAACCAAAGCCAGGCCAGGGCCTTAATATTACATGGGGGACAGTGGATGGGAGGGCTTGACTAGATCCCAAGGTGACAATATTTGGGGGGGAAGGATTTTTGACAAGCTAGATTTGTCAAGGTTCTAACTAGAACCAGACTTTACAAAAAAAAAAAAAAAACCCAAAACATATACAAAGGAGCTAATAGAAGTTTTAGGAGTTTGACTAGATTGGTCAAAGAAAGAATCCTTGGTAATTGAACATGAAAATGAGTTTGGATATTAAAAAAAAAAATAACCTTTGAAAATGTCCAAGTGATAACAAACCCTGAAACTATCCATGAGGCAAGTTAAATGTTGTAGATCAATTAGTATAGTTCAAATTAGTGATTGGTTTTTGATGGATTCACACATAATAAAACTACCGGTAGCATCGTGTTCAAGATAATTCAGTTGTTTTAGGATTAAGAATGTAGTTGTTCTTAGAGTGCCTCCAGGTCAGAATTCTATGCACCCCATACCATTGTCCTGTAGATTATGAAATTGTTGGGGAATTTTTTTAAAAAAAAAAAAAAAAAAAAAAAAAAAAGCTCTTTTGATGACAAGCGAGACAAACTAGCTGTCACTCCAGGCGGGTGGCGTTCCAGGAGTGACTTCCCTGTGATGTGTTCAATTATGTCTCATTCCCTGTACATGGAGCATTTAACGTGCTGACCCCCGGAGCCCTTTCAGACTGGCAGGTTGACAAGCTTACTGAAGGGCACTTTGCTGTTTGTTTCCTGTTTTCCCAAAGTGCTTCTCTTTGGCAGAAGGCTGCCGGCTCTTTGGTGGCCATTTCTAATACACGGACATACTCTATGCAGGTGCTCCAAATGTTGGTAAGACCCCTTTGATCTAGGCAGTAATACCACAAACATTCATTCTGTCACCCATCAGATGGGGAGACACCACTGTCTGCGTCATGAGTAGAGTCTCAACCCAGTGCAGGAGGACACTGTTAGCCAACCCTCTGGGACATGGTCACAGTCACAGCCTGAGGACAGGGGGCCGTGGGTTTGAGACATCTCCCAGGCCTATGTGGTAAAGCTGTGTCTTAACTAAACCTGCAAATCTTGTTATCCCAACCTTACTGTTGATTAGCTGCATGCCTTTGACTGAGCTGCTCTGCCTGTCTGCTCTGAGTAGTCTCATCATACCAGGGTGGCGACACCCCCACCTTTGATAGGCTTTTCCTTGGAGGTCCACAATGCAGGTGTTTCCCCACCTTCTCCCATCAGACAGCTCTGGGACATCCAGGTGGTTTGCCCTACCTGGGATCTTCACTTGTCAATCATCTTGTAGCAGACCCCTTCCCTGATTTGGAGAAAGTGGATCACAATGTTAGCATGTTAGCGAAGGAGAACAGCCTTGTAACAGTGAGAGCACTCCGTCTTCTGTAGCTTAGAAATGGGAATAAATCCAGTTCCTAGTGCAGGAGAAGATCCAGCAGGCCACTTCTCAGCACTTAGTGTCTTCATGAGGGAGCCAGATCACTACAGAGACAGCTATAACCTGCAGTCTAAGCAAACCTGGGGGGACGGGGGTGGAAGTTAAGGGTGGTTTCGACACTTTCAGTGACTGAAGCAAAATCAAAAGAAGAAAACTGCTTTGTGACAAGTGAAAATTACATGGAATCAAATTTCTGTGCCTATGAAAATTTGGCTGGCATGCAGCCAAGCTCGTTGGTTTAATATTGTCTGTGGCCGCTTTCCCCGCAACAGCTGAGTTGAGTAGTTACAGCAGAGGCCATCTGGTCTGCAAGGCCGAAAATATTTACTCTCTGGTCCTTTCCAAAAGAGAATGGCCAGCTTCTACCACAGCTTGTGACTCATCTTACTTCTTCATCTTCAACATGAGTAACTAGGACCACTGTGTAATGTATGGTCCTCCTTGTCACCTTTCTGAGAGCAAACGGGGACACAATGCATACATGGACACTGTCTCCCCATTTAACAACTCTAGTATGAGCAGGGCCAAGGTCAAGTAGTCCAACATGGGGTTAGAAGGATGCAGTGGTCCAAATACTGCTGGATTCATTCATTGCATCTCTTGGGCTAATGATGGAGAAGGGGCTGGATGGAGCATCAACGTCTTTATACACTGTAGAGCTTGTCTCTGCCTGCCTACTCCTTCCTCTGTCCCACACCCTCCATCTCATCAATACTTTGATGTTGCTATAAATTCTTGCTTGGGGAGGAATAAACTCTTTAAAATCTTTTATTTTTTAGCACATCAAAGAGTATTGACTACAACAGAAACAGAATCTTTCACCTTCATTTTTTTTTTTAAGTTGACTAAAACTGTGCCCATCGCTCACAGTTTGGTTATTTGTGTGGAAGATCAGGAATGATAGATGTCAAAGGAAGAGATGAGGCCTCTGACAGTTCTGTGTCTTCAGAAAACCAAGCAGGAGACACTGTTTGCTTGCCCCGGGCCAGAGAATTCATGTCTGAGCATGTGGCTCAACTAAAAAAAGAAATGGATCCCAGAGCCTGGGACCTTTGAATTCTCTAACTCCTTTGTCTTAGGAGGAGAAGGAGGGAGAGGAGGAGGAGACGTGGGGGAAGGAAGAGGGAGAGACACCTGCCTCACTTTTGTAGGGGCACAAGGAGAAGTGATTGCTTGGAAAAGCAGCCTCCCTATCATCCCAGCTTTATCTTTCATTGTGAAATCAATGCTTTGAGTTGTGCTGAAAACTAAGCACCAAGCAGAGATCGGTTATGGAAGACAGAGCTAATATACATCAGGCAACAGCCAGAACGCATTGATCGGCTACACTGGGAGACCAGAGCCTTAGTGTCTGTGTCCAGGGCTGAGACATAGAGCGATTCCAGCCCACCTCCCTATAGGGTCTACACACTGCTACTTCGGTTGTCCTGAGGCATCATTTAACCAGACATCTCTAGAGAAAGACTTCAGATAAGATGAGGGGGTCAGGGTGGGAAGAACAACATCAGTGATGGATGCTATGGAAAGAAGTTATCCAGGTCTTACCATCCTGGGCATTAAGGGTACATCTACCTCACTCATGGGTCCCCCCACACACACACACACACACACACTCCACTGCTCTTCAGACTCTCTTGAGTCTGGGGCTCACCGAAAGTCTTAAAGAATTGTTATTCTAACTTCTGCAAACCACTTAAGGATTTTACTCCCTAAGTCCAGCTTTTTTTGTTTCCTTGTGCCGTGGTGAGATGTGGACACTGGCCCTAGATGTTAAAAGACTGTATGTTCTTTAGGAGGTGACATGGGGAGACAGGTCTTCCAGATTCACTTAGGTTGTTGCCTGCCCTCCAAAGAAGCCTGTCTAACAAAGGCTGCAAATGGTTCTGTTTCCAGTGCCAGAGAACAGCACACTGGCCCAGAGAATGTCGGGAAAACTAATGTGTTTTTGTGAGCCCGTGCCTTGAGCCTTTGACAGAAGCCTAGACCTACCAATATTAATTATGGACGTTAGCTGAATTTACATAGTTAAATCTAAAAGACCAAAGCAGTTTTGAAATGTGTATGTGGATAGTTATCTTCAGATGTAGATAAAAATTAAACTGAATAAATCTATTGAGATGATTATATAAGGATTAAAATCCTGTGATCCAGAAATTATAACATAATGGAAACACAAATGTATTTCTCGAAACTAATAGAAAAATAATTGATGTAGTTGAATACACATAAAATGTCTCACATAAATAAGAGCGAGGCGTTAATACCTCTCAAAGAAAAGTGGACTCCAGTAGAAAGCAACAATTCAAAGAAGAAAACATCAAAGAGATTGACAAGGAGAGAGAAAGTATTTGAGATGATTAGTCATCAAAACTGCTAATCACACAACAACCCATTTTCAGCTGTAAAGTTATCAGTTTTTAGTGATAACACAATAAATCCACCAAGGATGCAAATGAAACAGGCGAGCGGCTTATGCTGCTGGCAGGAGCATAGGCTGGTGTACGGCCCCCAGAAAGCCCCAGAACATTGCTGATGCCAGTTGGATCACTAATTCTCTTAGGAATTTCTTCCAAGACAATGATTAGAAACTAAAAGTAAATTCTGGGGATACTTTTCAACAACAATATAACAATACCAAAACAAGCAGGAAAAAGAAACCCTGAAAACATACTAAAAGCCCCCAACTAAAATGCAAATAATATCAGGAGAATGCTCATGGACCTATGAGTGTGCCAGGGGATGGGGGTGGGGGCTGGTAGGGATGTGAAACAAGGGACTGGGGAGATGGCTCTAAGATTAAGAGTGAAGATTATTCTTGCAGAAAACCCAAGTTCAATTCCCAGGCCTCACACTGGGCAACTCACAACTGCCTGTTACTCTAGCTCCAGGGGACCCACTTATATGTCCTCTTCCGGCACCTGCATTCCTGTGCACAAACACAACAGACACTTACACACAATTAAAAGTTTACAAAACCTTTACAGAAATATAAAACACACACTTTCACATACTGTTTAATTTCAGTTTTATCAGAATAATTGCCATAAACTATATCAAAATGGTAACAGTACATTCTTCTCCGGGTGTTGAAATCACAATTGATCCTTAGTTTTCTTTTTTACACCATCGTTTACAATGAACATTTAGAGGCTGGGGATGGTACAGTGCTTGCCTAGCATATGCAAAGTCCTAGGTTCTATCCCCAGCCCCAGATATCATGGGTGTAGTGATGTACCCTGTAATCTTAGAACTTGGGAAGTGGAAGCAGGAGAATCAGAAGTTCAAGGTCATCCTCAGTTACATAGTAAATCTGATCATGGGCTACATGAGCCCTTGCTTCATAATAAATGAAAACATTTAAACATTAAAAATATTATATTAGTTAATTAATTAATTTATTTATATGTACATACACACACACACACACACACACACACACACACACACGTGTACCACAGCATGCATGTAGAGGTCAAAGGACAACTTACAGGAGTCCATTCCTGGCTTGTACCATTTAGGTCCCACTGATCAAACTCAGGTTGTCAGGCTTGGCAGCAAGCACCTTTAGCTGCTGAACCAACTCTCCCACTCTACTTTTAAACATTTGAAATTGCATGTTCATGCATATTCTAAAAAGAATATAATGTTTAAAATACGAATAATTGAGTAAAATAAAGATACTTAGGGATGTTGAGCAATTCCTTAAATGTCTTTCAGCCATTTGAGTTTCCTCTGTTGAGAATTCTCTGTTTAGTTCTATAGCCCATTTCTTAATTGGACTGTTGGGCATTTTGATGTCTAATTTCTTGAGTTCCTTATATATTCTGGATATCAGTCCTCTGTCAGATGTGGGATTGGTGAAGATCTTTTCCCATTCTGTAGGCTGTCGCTTTGCTTTGTTGACCGTTTCCTTTGCCCTACAAAAGCTTCTCAGTTTCAAGAGGTCCCACTGATTGATTGTTTCTCTCAGTGTCTGTGCTACTGGTGTTCTATTTAGAAAGTGGTCTCCTATGCCAATGTGTTCAAGACTACTTCCTACTTTCTCTTCTAGCAGGTTCAGAGTAGCTGGATTTATGTTGAGGTCCTTGATCCACTTGGACTTAAGTTTTGTGCACGGTGATAGATATGGATCTATTTGCAGCCTTCTACATGTTGATATCCAGTTTTGCCAGCACCATTTGTTGAAGATGCTTTCTTTTTTCCATTGTGCACTTTTGGCTTCTTTGTCAAAAATTATTTGTTCATAGGTGTGCGGATTAATATCAGGGTCTTCAATTCGATTCCATTGGTCCACATGTCGGTTTTTATGCCAGTACCAAGCTGTTTTTATTACTGTAGCTCTATAGTACAGCTTGAAGTCAGGGATCGTGATGCCTCCAGAGGTTGTTTTATTGTACAGGATTCTTTTGGCTATCCTGGGTTTTTTGTTTTTCCATATGAAGTTGAGTATTATTCTTTCCAGGTCTGTGAAGAATTGTGTTGGTATTTTGATGGGGATTGCATTGAATCTGTAGATTGCTTTTGTTAAGATTGCCATTTTTACTATGTTAGTTCTGCCTATCCATGAGCATGGGAGATCTTTCCATTTTCTGACATCTTCTTCAATTTCTTTTTTCAGGGACTTAAAGTTCTTGTCATATAGGTCCTTCACTTGCTTGGTTAGTATTACCCCAAGGTATTTTATGTCATTTGTGGCTATAGTAAAGGGAGAAATGGAATGAGATCTACATGAACAGCCTGGACAGGAGTGGGGGTAGTGAAGGGCGAGGGTCGAGGGAAAGAGAGCTTGGGTGAGTGGGAGATCCCAGCTGGATCAAAAACAGAGAGGGAGAACAAGGAATAGGAGACCATGGTAAATGAAGACCACATGAGAATAGGAAGAAACAAAGTGCTAGAGAGGCCCACAGAAATCCACAAAGATACCCCCACAACAGACTGCTGGCAATGGTCGAGCGACAATCCGAACTGACCTACTCTGGTGATGGGATGGCCAAACACCCTAATTGTCGTGCTAGAAACCTCATCCAACTACTGATGGACCTGGAGGCAGAGATCCATGACTAGGCCCCAGGTGGATCTCTGGGAGTCCAATTAGCGAGAATGAGGAGGGTTTATATGAGAGAGAATTGTTGAGACCAAGGTCGGATAAAGCACAGAGACAAATAGCCAAACAAACGGAAACACATGAAATATGAACCAATGGCTGAGGGGTCACCAACTGGATCGGGCCCTCTGAGTGGGTGAGACAGTTGATTGGCCTGATCTGTTTGGGAGGCATCCAGGCAGTGGGACCGGGTCCTGTGCTCATTGCATGAGTTGGCTGTTTGAAACCTGGGGCCTATGCAGGGTCCCTAGGCTCAGCATGGGAGGAGGGGACTGGACCTACCTGGACTGAGTCCACCAGGTTGATCTCAGTCTGTGGGGAAGGCTTTGCCCTGGAGGAGATTGGAATGGGGGGCAGGCTGGGGGGAAGGTGAGGGGGGCGGGAGGGGGGAGAACAAGGGAATCTGTGGCTGATATGTAGAACTGAATTGTATTGCAAAATAAAAATTAAAAAAAAAAAAAAAAAGATACTTAGGAACTATAGAGGAGAAAACATAGATAAAGCAGTTGCCATGCAGCTTGGAAGCTCCTAAGTACCCCTCAAACCATGCTACATATTATGACACGGCTGAGAGACAATGTTACACACTTGGATTTAGGCTTTCCTGGTTGCAGGCAGAAAACATGGAACACTTTCAGTGACAAAATCCACAATGTATTTAAAGCAAAATCTAATCAGTTGCTTAAGAATGCAATTGGTCAGGAACTATGACCTGCAAGTAACATTTTACATCAGTATTTCAAGAGACCTGGGGCTTTGGAGCACTGTACTACAGGATGTGTTTTATGTGGTGTGGCTTACAGTGGCCCTTAAATGTGGGCTGCTGTCCCCATACTAAGGGACAATCAGAAAAGTGATCTGGTTGTCCATCTATATCTAGGATGAGCTCTAGAGCAAGGAAACCAGCCATTCTAGCCAAGCCCTCTACCATAAGCTGAACCTCCTGCCCTGAACTCCACTATAGAATGAGTTCTGTGGACCCCTAATTATCAACTGTTTCCTGTGTTCACTCAGTAGGAGGACATGCTCTGTAACTTTCTAGAAGCCAAAGCCAATGGTACCAACTCTGATAATCGTTAACCCAGGTTTGCCTAGGTTTAAAACATTGAGAAATTTCTTTGCAAGATTCTGTTGAGATCCATAAACCAGACACCACCTTTTCTCAGATTTTACTTTGGTAAAAATTCACAAGGAATGCCATAGTCTTTCAAACTAGTAGGGCTGAGGATGCAGTTCAGTGGTAAGAGTGCTTGTCTAGCATGCACAACTCCTTAGGCTCAATCCTTATTACCAGAAAAGAAACAAAAATGGATAGATACGTAGACTATCACTTAAGAAGCAACAGAAGAGAAAGCCATCTCATGGAAGGTCTGTACTTGGACTTGCTATGATGTCTGCTTGCTTCTTCTCTCAGTCTCTCCCTGTGTCTCTGTCTCTGTCTCTCTTTGTTTCTCACACCATCATCCCTTTCTTCCTCATCTTATTCTTCTTCCTTCCCTTCCTCCCTCCTCCTCCCTCCCCTTTCTTTCTTTCCCATCTCTTTTATTTCGATAGAGTCTTGCTGTGTAGCCCTAGCTGGCCTGGAATTCACTATGTAGATTATGATAGCTTCAATGTCTAGCAATCCTCTTTCTTCTGTCTCTCAAGTACTGAGCTTACAAGCGTTCCCACCGTGTCCATCCAGTCTTGCACTATGTCTTACTGTTGCCCTAGTACTTAATTCTGCTAGATATTACTCAGGGGTTCATTATCATGTGGCCCAAGTTTAGACTTGGTGGAATTTTTTTCCAGACTTTGGGGCATTTTGTCTTTTTCCAGAATCCTCCTTGGAACTGCCACTCCTCTCCCCATGGTCCATCTGGCTTTTGCCTTTAGCATTCTGCCCGCTGACGCTCTGAGATCCGGCAAGACAGGAGCTAATTTCTTACTGTGTCATGCTATAGAGAGGCCAGCTTGGATACGGAGTTGGCGAAGATGGTGAGTGTTGATAGACACATAAATAAATCAACGTCTAATTAAATCTACATAATAAATAAATAGGTTGTCTCATTTATTTAGTAAACAAATTTAGGCAGATAATGAGATTTCGGTTGGAGGCTGTACAACACCCCAGAGGCACGTACAGCCTTTAGCCTGATAGCAGCCCACATTTGTTATAGAAAGTTTATCTTATTTAACAAGTTCAGTGTTTATGAAAGACGTTATGCAAGAAACAGAGGACTGTCTTTCCAATCATGACCATGGACGTCACCAGAGAGCAGCACCCAAGATAGGGTTTTTGCAGAGAAAGGAAGCAAGTTCCTTCTGGTGATTGGACCGTGATAGAACAAAACACAGAGATTTGGGTGTTTAATTTTTTTTAATGGGGTCAAAAAAGGTTGATAATAGATTCAAGACACATCTGACCTGTGTTCCTTGTAGGGAGGGCTCTGCTTTGACTAGGGTCTATCAGAGAGGTGGGAAGGTCTCTGGAAACTTCCTTGAATTAATGGAGCAGAGTCAAGAGCTCCCACTGACCAGAAGTAGCCTTGGTCAACTTACCCCATGCCCATGTAACTATTTTTCTCTAAACACAGGAATGGGGAAAGGAATTCTTTGTCAGTTATGAAACAAAGCGTGATACACGCCTCATAGAGATAATTCGGTCTGTAAAGTGCTTACTCTACAAAGCATGAGATCCTTAGTTAGATCTACAGAGCCCATGTCAAACAAAGACACAGTGGCGTACACTTGTAATCCCAGCTCTGAGGATGCAGAGACAGGAAGATCCCCCAGGCTCACTGGCTAACCAGTCTCTCCTACAAGGCAAGCTCCAGGCCAGTGGAAGATCCTCTCAGAACACAAGATGAATAGCTCCTGAAGAATGACATCTGTGGTTGGTCTCTGGCCTCCAAACGTGTATGAACACATGCAGGTGCACCTCTCTCTCTCTGTCTCTCTCTCTGTCTCTCTGTCTCTCTGTCTCTCTCTCTGTCTCTGTCTCTCTGTCTCTCTCTCTCTGTCTCTCTCTCTCTGTCATACACACACACACACACACACACACACACACACACACACGTATACATATATATGAAGTAAACACCAAACATCATAATACCTGTGTATCTAGATTATATTAAGAGGCTGATAGCTAACATTGATCGCCCACTTGACAGGATCGAAATCACCTAAGAGTCAAACCTGTGGCCATGCCTGTGAGCGATTGTCTTTACTAAGTGAGATGGGAAGATCCATCCATCCTAACTCTGAGTGGCGCCATTGTTTGCCAGGTTCCTGAACTACATAAAACTTGAGAAAATGAGCTGAGCATAGCATTCTCCATTATCTGCCGTTGGCTGTTGACTCAGTGTGACCAGCTGCCTAGACTGTCCCACCACCCTTGAACTAGGAGCGAAAACATACCCTTTCTCCCTGAGGATGCTTGCTTGCTGTGTTTCATCACAGCAGCAGGAAGGGTTGATCCTTTATGGAAGTAAAGGGAGGGACAAAGTGCTTCCTCTGGGTTTGAACTCAGCCCTGACTTCTTCATGCAATGACATTGGAAAGAAATACAAGTCTCCTCGGATTCGGGATCTGTCTCTCTCTGCCTGTGTTCTCTTGTTCTCTCCATCTCTGTCTGGGAAACAAGTGTGACCATGACTTGGAAGGGGTCTTGATGCCGGGTTTGGGGAAAACCTGTTCAGTAGGATTAACTGTTCAGGAAAAAGTTCTCCAGAGCATTGACCTAGAAACTAACAAGATGAGATGGCACCATGGTGGCCCTTTAATTTGCAAATGCCCTTCAGCAACCTAGCAGGTGCAGGACAGGTGAGAACATCCAGGATGGAGTGTCTGAAGAGTCTATCACAGCCACGGAAGCAATTTTAGTTTCTAGTTACCAGACTCATGAGTTCCTGCCTCATGTTCTCTCTCCAGGTTCTGACAGTGGACAACAGGACACCATCTATTTTGCATTTAGGAAAAGAACAAAAGTAAAATAAACAACAACAATAAAACAACCCTGGGTAGTGAGGTTTTGCTCTTCCAGGATCTGGGCTAGAGGTACCAGGGTCTGCCCACACATTTTTTCCTTTGTGATTGCTGCATCAAGAAGACTGTTTCCCTTACCTGTTCTGTCATGGTGCTTTATTTCTAAAGCTCTTGGGCACCCATGCCCTTCTATCCTCCAAATACAGCTCTTTCTGTACACTTATTCTCTTCAATAAAAGGGGACAATTATGCCAAGTCAGGGACTGACAGGGTAAGATTTCTGTGTCTTCTCAGAAGTCATGCCTTACACAGAGAGGACCCAGAAAGCGCTGGATGAGTAATGTGAATGGGAAAGAGGCAGAACTCTGCAGTAAGCACCTCCACCTTTTGGATCCACCATGCACACACCCACAGCCACCCGTCCCCGAGTCTTGGCCTTTCTGTCCCCTTGACTCTGCCTAAAGCATAAGGGAAGGAGATAGGATGGACATGTAATCAGTTTCTAAGAGAACAACATAGATCAAAATTTAAAAAATAAACCCAACAGAGTCAAACATCCGGTCTCTTTTCAGAAGTTGTCCCAGTTTGGAGAGAGAAGAGACACGAGGCTCTCTCCTGCTCTGGACAACTCAGAAGGCTGGAGTCTCTCACTTCCCCCTCACTGCCCTGGCCACCTGTGATGATCATCATTTCTTTGGGACTTGGGTCTTGGCACAATGGTGATTCCCATTTCTGTAACTATGACCCACAACCATGGCCTCAAGGGACACTAGGTCATGCCTCCCCTTCTCTACCTTCTCCAGGGCACTGACAGCAGAGACTGTCAGGCAGAGTCTGGCAGGGAAGTGGGCAGAGCAGAATGTTCTCTTGGCTGTAGACTACACATTAGACTTTTGAAGTGTTATCATGGGCAGGCTCTGGCTTGTGAAGTTATTAGTGACAACTTAAGAAATTTGTAGAAAACCCTTGACCTTGGCCAAAGAGACACTGAGTGTTCACCAATACTGATCCATCCCTGTATCCTTGACATTTCTTTCTTCCTGTGGGTGACGTTCGAATACCATGCCAGGAACAGTCCATAAACCACCAGTCAGCAAAATGTACCAGAACTGTCCACCGCTGAGCCCAGGCATAGGCTCTCTGCTCAGCGTCTTTGACTCCTCGTGACTGGGCACCATAAATAGCCCCACATTTCATCAGAGCCTGTCTCTGTTCAAGCTGAACTAAACTGTCATATGGATGGCCACCTTCCCCTCCACATCTGTTTACTGTAATTTGAAAATCACAGCCCTTGCACCTACCGGATTGGGACCACATGTTCTTCATCGTCCATATTATCCCAAATTAAAATGTGGGCTGGTGTCTGGATTTTCTGTGCTCCCTGTAAGAATGGAACTCTAATCTGCCTCCTAATCAAACTTGGGATAGCAGATATATGTCAGATGAGGGGGGTCTCTGCAGATCTGATTTCGTATGCAGTCACAGTGTGAAAGGAAACCTTTGCTGTGGCTGAGACTGGAGTCCTAGGCTTTGCTAATGATGACATTCAGATGCCAGGACTGGCCTTGTGGTTTGGCTCCTGTGCGTGACAGAGAGCGAGCGAGCGAGCGAGCGAGTGCGTGAGAGAGGACACTGAAGAGAATGCATCTGGGCTTCATTAGTTGCAATGTAATTTACAAAAGGCAGCTTTTCAGATGTTGGGATAATCAGCAGGCTGTTATGGAGGTAGCGTGCGGTAATCACGGCTTGACATGAGCAATCCAGCCTCAGTGAGATAAATGGGTTTGACTGGCAGGGCAGCAGTTGGACTTTAATAAAAAAAAAAAACCAAATTGAATTTTTTCCCATGGCTTAATATAAGATTCCTGTGGACATATGCATAAAACTGACATGGTAGCAAAAAAAAAAAAAAAAATGGGGGAGGTGAAGAGGGAGAAAGTGCCACCGTTCTGGGTCCCAGAGCCAATTTCTCTGTTATAAATACTTCTGGTGTTTGGGCCATGGCTGAAGCTGGGGTGGGTGGGGGGAGGGGGGAGAAAGCAAGGCAGGGACCTCTCAAGCCAATCCCAGCATAAATCACCTCGTAATGGACAAGTAATTTAATACCGTTCTGGAGCTTCAGAGTGAATCATGGCTTTTCCCTACCACGAGTCTGGGCTGTTGTGGGTGAAGAACTTGAAGCTGTTGACTCCTAGAATTATGCCCTCTCTGGGAGCAATATATCCACGTGCCTAGCTTGGTCAAAACCAAAGTCTTGGCTGAAGGGGTCCGTTAACCTTCCTTTTACATAGCCAGCGTCCAGAACACAGGGAACTCTTTTGGTCGGCAGTGACACTGGCTCCACACTCCCACTAGCTCCATGCTGGCCCTCCAGGACCTCAGAGCACCTGATTCTTAAGCTCGTGAGTTGCCTTTATGAACATTTTTTTTTTCTAGCCTGATGCATGATGGGTGCTCCTGGAGAAGAAGCCTGAGGCTAGCTCATAGAGACTGAGTTCATGTCAGGGGCAGAGAAGAAAAGAGGAAACTGCGGAGAGTGTATGAGAGAACACCAGGGAGGGTATGGTGACAGTCTGTTGGGGGTTCTTCTCACTCAACAGGCTATATGATCATCAACGGCTGGCTGGATGTTTTCTGTCACTTCTGTGTGAACAAGCACTTTGCCTTGTTGAAGGTCAAAATAAATAAACCACTGGAACTTTGAAGGCCCCCAGAGGGTGCTGGATAGAAAGGGGAGGCAGATTTTGTGCTGAAAGCAGTTGTTCTCACCATTGATGATTATAGAGTCAAAATAGTTGTTGACTCTAAAAGTTTTTAAAGCTGAGTTATGTCCTGCAGTATTAAAACGTTCTGCCAAGACAGAGTCCTTTTGCAAAGCCAACAAGCATGCTCACCTCATTAGGAGGCAAATTTGCTTTCATGTTAATAAATGGTAGAATTACATGTACATCAAAGAATGATTTAGAGTTAGGCATGGTGGCACAGGTCTTTAATCCCAGCACTTGGGAGGCAGAGGCAGGCACATCTCCCTGAGTTTGAGACTGTCCTGGTCTACAGGGTGAGTTCCAGGACAGCTAGGGCCGTTACACAGAGAAACCCTGTCTCATAAAACAAAACAAAACAACATACGAAAAAGGAACTGCTTTAAAATAAGAACAGGAAGGCAGATACTGATTTTCCATGTCAGGCTAACATAAAATATGGTCTTTGGTAGAGGATGAGGTATTTTTAAAGGTAGGGAATTCCAAAGCGGGAAGAGACCATTAACAATAGTCTGTCCATAGATTGTGCAATTTAAGGGCAAAAGTGCTTGCAAAGATCACGTGGCAAATTGTTCACAGCACTGGGGACAGAATCCTGCACTTTGGACTCTTTGAGGCTACTTGGCACCATGTGGATTCCTAGACCTATTCAGCAGGACTATATAAAGATTCCTAAAAAGGAAGCAGGGTAAGCAAGAGCTTCTCAAAGCTTCACAATATAGAGGGCCACTGTTTCTCTGAGACTGTACAGATCCTTGAGTCAGCCTTGCTTCCTTATACCCTGCCCAGCTTCCCCAACTCAGCAGTCTGACTGCAGTTCCTTCATCAGTCTGGCAGGCAGGATAGAAAGATCCAGATAGACGAGGAGTGAGTCTAGTAATATCCTGGACTCTGGTGTCTAAAGACACCGTGTAGCACTATCTACTGTGACACTTCGGGCTAAAGAATCTTCCTGATCCTCTTTGCCCATGGCAGAGAGTCCAGTGCAAGTAGAGGGGAGACCCTGGTCTGCCATGTGCCTCTCTCTCCCGACTTACCTCTGATTCAAGGATGGAAGACCCTCTCCTACCAAAACAGAAGTCTGGGTTGGCCTTGAGATTTAGGCTATACCATTTAGATTGCTAGAAAAGACATATCCTCTTGGCAGTTCATTCCACATGAGAAGTGGGTCAGAGACTCACCAAGCATGTGATCTGCTCCCAGGTGAGTTTCAGGCCCCCGGGAAGCAGAGAAGTTGAAAAGCTGCTTCTATCCTCAGAGCCATGGGGATTTCATGCTAGAGGCAAGCGGGAGGGGGTGGCCCTGTGATGAGAGGTGATGTACACAGCAGTGGCATCCCCTGGGACCAGACCTTGTCTCCTTTCTTTCCCGTCACTAATCCTTCACTGTCACAGGCCCAGACATCAATGTGGACTTACCAGTCCCACATACCTCTGTGTATCTACAGCTATTGTTTGTCCTGTTTAGAGGATTGGACACATTTCTAACATTGGACTAGGGCCATGTTTTGATTTTTTGTCACACTTGAGGAGAGGATGGAAGTGTAGTTTATAAAGTGACTGCGGTATGCCACAACATTCCAGGACCGTTACAAACACCTTCTGAAGTGGGTGTCTTTATTTATTTACAAATTAATGGGGGGTCTGTGGGGTAGAATGACTCAGTGAGATCTCAGAGGAGTCTGGTGCCCAAACATAAGCACAGCTGGAATTGAGCACAAACTTGTAGTACTACTTCTTTTGGGAACACAGGTAAAACCTTGGGATCCTGGAAGTGGGAAACCCGTATGGGTTGACAGAAAGCTAAAAAGTGCCCACCATCACCTATTAGGGGGAGCTATTAGGTGCATGAGCGGTCAACAGGTAGCTCTCCAAGGGCACCACTTAGCATGTAGAGACAGTCTCAACAGGAAGGAACAAATGCCAGCACAGCTTCAGTTGAGAGCATCAGCCCTGGGCCTCACGAAATTGGCAATGGCAGCTGATGTGGGGAGCAGGCAGGCTTTCCTATGGTCGGGGGCTCGAGTGTCCACTGTGTGTTTTCAGAAGGAAGCAGAGGAAGGGAAATGAAGGGATCTGTACCATCAAGGGCTGGTGGGCTGGCCACACCTAGAGCCAGCGGGCAGAGGGGCCTTGAGACTTGGCTCCTGGTCTTTTGAGAGCCATATATGGGGCTGGTGAGTTTGGGGCACAGCACACTTAGGAGTTGGGTAACGTGTTGTGGTTATTTGAGAATGTGACTTCCAGCACATCGTAATTCTCTCTGTCACTCCTCCATCAGTCTCTAAACCTCCGTTTGCTAGAAGAGCAAATCAGTCAGCCCCAGCCCCTGACTCTACATCCACCACCGTCCCACACTCTAAGGGTGAAATGGAAAGCCTCAGTCTCTCCCCCAAAACTCCCATTCATTCTGCTTAGATGTAGGACAGGCAGGAGCCCATAGGTGCATCAGGCTGGACAGATGCAAAGTTCTCAAATACAAACACTCCACCCCACCCCCCATCCCCCACCGCATCACTCTGGTCTTCTTAGTATGTCTTTCCACAAGGCTTCCAATTAGGGCCCTGGTATGAGGAGCCCTGGACTCCATTGTGTTACGAATTTGGTGAACCCGGCAGGCTTGGCCAACAGAAACGCCATTCCTGAGCCACAATACTGAAGAAGAGCATTCATCTGTCCCGAAACTTTCCAGAGGGCTGGGAACTCACTTATCTCCTGGCAAAAATTGCCAACCTGGGGATTCAGCCCTGCTTCTCTGCAAAAACAGGCGCTGAATTACCCTGCACTTAACAAATGGTTGCCCTGGTCTCCTAAAGCTGCCAACCCAAATTGAATTGTGTTTTCTCATTGGTGTATACAGTGGGTGTGCTCTCGAGCCAGCACTAATTTCCCCCAAGCAAGATAAATGCAGGGACCTGAGCCTGCCTGCTTACATTCTGTCTCATTCTAGCAAATTAAAATGTCACAGAGCTACAGCAATCCTTTAGGAGATGTGGTCAGGTGGGGGGGGGGATGGGGGTGCCATGGGAGACAGGGACCTCTCATGTGCTCTCGTAATGGGCCTCAGTCCTACTTAGATGACACTGATGAAATCATGTTAAAACATTCACAGCTTGCCGTAAAATAAGACTGTAAGCAAGAGGTGTTGACTAGACTGTACAAGAATAAAAAGCTCTATTTTAGCAGTTTCAAAAAGCCCTGTCTTAATTTTAAAACATACTTTTTATGTATATGTATATATGCGCTTAGGCATGGAGAATATTCCAGTACATGGCTCACTTGCAGAGGTCAAAGGCCACTTTTGAGTGCCGTTCTTCAGGTGCATGCCACCTATCATTTGAGCCAAAGTCTCTCATTTGGCCTAGAACTTCACCATGTAGGGCCAGGGTAGCTAGCCCATGAGCATCCAGGAATCTACCTAGGAGCACCCATTCCTCATCTCTCCATCCCTGGGAGTACACGTTGTACCACTACTCCCAGCTTTTGCCTGATGTACTGGCTAGTCTTATGTCAACTTGACACATAAACTGGATTTATCGGAAAGGAGGGAACCTCAATTGAGAGGAGGCCTCCTTAAGATCCAGCTGTAAGGCCTTGTCTTAATTAGTGATTGATGGGAGAGGGCTCAGCCCATTGTGGGTGAGGCTATTCCTGGGCTAGTGGTCTTGGGTTCTATAAGAAAGCAGGCTGAGCAAGCCTTGAGGAACAAGCCAGTAAACAGCACCCCATCATGGCCTCTGTATCAGATCCTGCTCCAGGATCCTGCCCTGTTTGAGTTCCTGCCCTGACTTGCTTCAATGATGAACAGCAATGTGGAAATGTAAACCAAATGAGTCCTTTCCTCCCCAACTTGCCTTTTGGTTCTGGTGTTCTGCTGCAGCAGCAATAGAAACCCTGACTAAGACAATTAGGACCTCAGGCTTGTGCGGGTCTCACTCTCCTGACTGACCCCACTCCCCTGCCCTTGGAATAATTTTTCCATGACTGGTATCTTTTCATGGATGCTCACCTCCCTTCCATTCACTCTTGAACCCAACCACGATCAATTTGCCTCGATTTCTATGACAGCTTTCACCGGACTAGCCGCTTCGTGAATCAGAGTCCGTTGGAAGACCAAGTTCAGCCCATCAGAAATGGTTGGCTGGGGAGACTGTCAGAGGGGATCTGCAGGAAGAAACAGAAGCATGCAGAAGGCTGCAGCACCACTGGCTGTGCCTGCCTGAGTCGTCTGAAGTTGCAGCAGACCGGGCATTAATAATGAAACACCCGGCTCTCACATGTCACTTTCCGGCAGGCATCTCACAGGCATCAAAGCTTCAGACATCTCACCTGCATCTCGGAAGGGAGTGTGTGAGTGCATGGCCAGCTTGTCCCCAGAATAGCAAAGACAGGCCTAAAAACCCCCTCCCCGGGACCTGGGCAGCAGTTGAGACTAGTCTAGGACCCCCTGCCCACCCCCAAAATAAACCTGTAGGAAACACTACCCTGCAGGAAGTCCCGCTTCTAAGAAGTTCGAAGTTTTTACCCATTTCTGTCCATGTGGCCAGAGGTCAGGCTTTCCTCACCAAATCTTCGTTAACAAGGTCCAGCCAAGAAGTTGTCAGGGAGATGGAGTTTAGAAGCGGAAATATGAGACTTCCCGGGACATTTCAGTGGTTTATAGGGCTAGCAGGACCAAACATATGAAATCAAAGCTGTGTCCTCGACAATTCAAGATAAATGGTAGTCAACCCACAGGGACTTAAAATCAAAGGCGGAACAGCAGCACAGGCAGGCAGGGAGGGATCCAGTGTAATGATATTCAACCCCTTAGGCACGCATCAGTTTCAGAAGAGCCCTCCCCGTTGGAGATCTTACTCACACCTGGGGGCAGGATGGAAAAGGGGGCAGTACCCCCCGATTTACAATAAGGTGGCTCAAGGTCAGGTTCAGGCGTCTACAGCAGGAGAGCAGGGCATCTAGAATAGCTGCCAAGCAAACACAGGTCCTGAGGTCTCAAAGCCCTGCTCCAACTGCCATGGGGTAAGTACTCCCACCCAGTGTACCCTGCAGATGGAGGATCTGGCTGCCCATGGTCCCACAGGGATGCACTCACTGTAAGAAAAAATTCTCAAATGGGAGGTTCTAGCTGAGACTCTCCTTTTCTTGTGGGTCTTTGGACTTGGTGACGTACACCTAGAGTTCTTCCCTCCATATACCCACGGCTTCCTCCTATGACGTGTCCGGGTCCTGCTCCAGTGTCAGCATCATCTTTCCTCACCACCCACTCCTGCCCACCGCATCTATCTTTTTCCTTCGCTTTTCCCATCATTTGTTTACTTTTTATTTGTGTGTGTGTGTGTGTGTGTGTGTGTGTGTGTCTCCTTTCACTACGTCCAGTCACAAAAGCCAAGGTTTTGTTTGCTGTTTCCTTCCTCTGTGTCTGGACCGGAAGTCAGTATTTCGGCAAAGGGCTGGGTAGGAAGTGTGTGAGGTCATGCGCTTTCCATCACACCTCCTCGTCTTTGCTGTGGAAATGTAAAAACATCCCTCGATGATATGCTTATTAATGGGCATGACTGTGTTTTAGTAGAATTTAATTGGCAGATAGTGGCAATTAAATCCATGGTGTTAGATGACTTGAAGTGTTCTTTTGGATTTCCTACAACTTAAAAATGAGAGAGAGAGAGAGAGAGAGAGAGAGAGAGAGAGAGAGAGAGAGAGAGAGAACAAACCGTGTCATAAAAATAGGACAAGATGATCCCCCATGACATGGGCTCTGACTGGTAAGAACAGCTCCGTCTTTGGTGAGATTTGCCTGCAGGGGCAGGTGTTCCTGTTTATAAGGCACCTCTGTATGTGGCTGAGCCTCTCTCCGTGGTTCTCTGGGGGCTCTGAGTCTTTGTTTCTGGCTCCTTTGTTCCTCCTGAGGAGCTGCTCATCTAAATGTTTAACAGAGAAGGGGAGCCTGTGGGAGTTCCTCCCCCCACGGCTCCCTCTGGCCCCATAGGCTCTTTCCATGTTCCTTTACTTCTCCTTTTCAGTCCTCCAGTGGCCTCTTTCCCTTCCTTTTTCTTCTCCTCTCCCGGTGTCTCTGCCCTGTGATTATCCATATTGTAAACAGAAGATTTTTATTATTTTGTTATAATTATTGGAAAAGATTTTATGCTTCCTGTCTCTGGCTCAAAAGGCTGCTGAGAGAACAGCATTATATTCGTCTTGTAGAATCAGGTAAAGAAAAGGTTGTTTGTTTGTTTTTATTGCGGGTAAGGCCTGTCTGAATAGCACCCAGCCAAAGAGACCGTTATAACACTCAGTATCTGCTCTCTGCCCCAGGAAACCCTTCACTAAGAACTCTGTCCCATCAATGGCATCCCCACACAGCCAGCCTTACTGTTGAATGGGCAGAGTCTGAAAGAGACAAACTCTACCTAACAGAGGCTATGATGAACCTTTGCCTAGAGCTGGAGTTTTCTAAACTCTAGAATAGATTTCTCCAAGGGCTGAGTCTTAGCACATACCCGAGCTGAGATTCTCTCATCTCATTGTGTTACACTGTGGTCTACAGTAAGTGACTCTTAGGGTCTCTGACACCCCGGGGTCTCCTCTCCCCTCCTTACGTGCAAAACTCTCAGAATTTCCATATTCTTCAAAATCTGAGCCAACTTTTCTGGGGAAGAGTTTCTAAAAATTAAACCAACTTCCTATGCAATGCATTGGTAACACCACATGTATGCATCAACTCTTTGCCTAAAACACCATCTTCTGGGCTTAGTGTCTGTGTATTATCTTGAGTATTGATCACTACTTGTTATCTGCCTTCTCTTTCTCTGCAGAGTCCTAGGTTTTAATAGTTTTCCCTTTGATATCAGGAGTTTAATTGTGCAGTTCTTAGCATGCCCTTGAGAGTGTAATGAGAAATAAATAATTCTAAGCAGCCTCCTGGAGTAATGAAGGATAAACTCTATCTGGAGGCTCCAGCATTACGGAGATTTGCTAATAGTTGCAATGGTGTTGGGTTACTCCCAATCAGATGGGGAGATTCCTTCGGGTCCAAGGTCATTTCTGCCATGTTAAATGAGGTCAGGGATCAAACCTCATATATGCAACTCTACCAACTGAGCCTCCTGGGATTGTAACAGATCCTTCTAGGGCATTCCAGAAGTTCCCAGCAAAGAATGGATGTGGAAAGGTTCCATCCTCATGGGATGAGTTCATGTTTGGTCCCTGGAACCCTTTTGTGCCTCTTAACTGAATGATGGTGAAGGGACTCAGCCAGCATTCTTGAACTTCTACATCCTTATGTGTAGATCTCTCCCTGCCCCTCCCCTCCTCTTCTCTCTCTCTCTCTCTCTCTCTCTCTCTCTCTCTCTCTCTCTCTCTCTCTCTCTCCTTTCCTCCCTCCCTCTATCCTTCCCTCCATCCTTCCCTTTTTCTTCTCCCTCTTCCTCTCCCTATCCCTTGCCCCCACCTTTCACTCCCTCATTTAGGGAAAAAGAGAAAGAAGGTCCCATTTATCAACCACATATAGTGAGTGACATCCTATACTAGGTCTGTGTATTATTGTCTGTACCACCAAGGCATTTTAGTATTGGCTCCATTTTATAGATAGGAAACTAGACTGAGTAGGTATGGCTAGGTGACTTACCCAAGTAAAACAGCCGCTAAGCGAGAGTGATGGTGCTTCACCACCTAATCATAATCTAAAGAACTTGAATGGCCCTAGAAGGGCTCAGCAAAAGGCAGTCACTGCGGCCACTGCAGCTATAAAAGAGTAGGTTATTTGAGTCTCAAGCTTCTGCTCTCAGGCTGAATAAAAACAAACTATCAAATGTTTAAGCCACGTAAAGGTTCAGTTTAACAGGCAGTGGCCACAGGACTTGCTGGGATGAACAATGGTGGCTGCAAAGAGTGGGACAAATGCAAAACTCTTTTTCTCCCCGTGGAAAAAAACTGGAAGGATCCTGTGTAATTTTGAGAGGTGGGCTGTAGATCCTTGATGCAGATGGCACATGGGGTCATCCTGAAGACTCATCCATGGCCACACCACTGCCAGGGACTGCTGTTCCCACCTAGCCCCACCGAGAAAAATAACCAATAAGCCAACTTTTCAATGAGAGCGGAAAGATGTACACCCCTCAGAGCAGAGTCTTCCACCTCCCTGGTACCGTCTTTCCTAACCTGCCATCCCACCCACCCACAAGAGTCCTTTCTCCATGCAGAGGCTGTGAGATTAATGGGTGGGTAGAACAATACACTGCTGGGGGACAGTTTGCACCCCGTCTCTTCCCTCCCAGAGCATCTGTGGCATTTTCAGAGACCACAGAACAATACCTCTTACAACTGACGCTTTGAGTAAGCCCCCCTGAAAAGCGCACTACCCACAAGGAATTCCTCACTCCATTCAGGTCTCAATTTGATTTTTCTCTTCTCCTTTCCTTTCCCCAGCCACTGTCTCTTGGGCAGTGACACTTGTAGCCTCTACAAAATGTAGCAGCGAGGGGGAAAATGTCTCTATGCTGTTGACAAAAGAGAAAAAGCACTCTGTTCAATCAACTGTGAGGGGGACTGAATTATTTATACTGCCTTTGTCAGTCACCGCGCAAGGTAATTTCATTGCTGAATTTTAAGTTTTTCATTAATTAACCACTTTTTCAGTTCACTGCTCTGCAGCTAGGCATCAACCCACTGCAGAGTCATTTCCAAGGAGGGCTGAGGGGTAGGGGGGAGGACTTGGCTTTGGCCCTGCTGTTCCCAGTGACATATGGATGTTTCTGTGGTTTTGTTTTTTCCACAGTTCCTTTGGCTGTGTGCTGGAGCTGATATTGGATGTGTCATTTAAGGTTCCGTCTTACCCAAACTGTCTGCGATTTAATGTGTCACAATATATATGTTGCTAAATCATCCCTGTGTCATCTTTCTCAATGTTCTGTTATTAAAGCCCATTTTTCATGGTAAAATATTCCTCTAAGAAGCGGCAGAAGGTACGCATATCCCCACGTCCACTGTTTAATCGACTGAACCTCTGAAACCGAACCAGGAATTGAGAGAATGTAGCAGAATCAGGAAAATGCTTTTCTTAGAAACAGAATGGGATTTAGGCTAGAGAGAAGATTTCACAAGAAAGGTGACATTTTACCTGAACTCTCGAGATAATTGCCTCATCTTTTCCTCTGCTCTCAGAAAGCACAAAGCTGGCCAGACTTGCCCCAGGAATGGTTGGTGACGTGGCGTGACTGTGAAATGTCTTTCTGATGGCAGCTTTGGGGATGGGAGTCTTTCAAAGATTATCGTAATGGAAACAGAGCAGATAAAACTGTGTGAACCCTAGGGGAATGCCTGAACACCTACTGTATGCTGGGCTCAGGCAGGTGCTAGGTACGTGGAGAAGAGCGCAAGTTCAGTCCTTGGCTGGTCATGAGAAATTTGAATGAGATGCAATTAGTGGATCCTGGTTGTTGGCTCTTGGGAAAGTCAGGCTTTCTAGGGCCTGGTCCTTTGAACTCATTGTCAGTCAGCCACAGGTGATCTGTCTGCAAGGATGGATGGACAATGGGTTCTTACGTTTTGAGAAGGCTGTTCCCTGTAAGGAAGTTAGGGGGAGGCATGATCTGGTTTCTGCTGCCTTTGGTCTTCTAGGATTTTTTTTGGCACTTACACTTATGTTAGTCACTTTGATCAAGTGGTCCCATAAACACTTACGTAAGTCAGTCTGATCAAAAGCAACATAGTTACTGGAGAAAATTAATAATCAGAGAAGTTGTTCCCAGCTTCTGATGAAAAAGTATCCACACTTCCCTTTTGGGAACACATCCTCTCATTCTCTCATTTACTTTGCCTGTATATTCATATACACCATCTATGTATCCCTCTGCAGTAATGCTTTGTGACTCTCTTTTAAGTAGAAATACATGAATTCTTTCATTTAACTAAATGCCTCTTTACACTGTTTCTGTTATTTTTGCCATTATAATCAATATGTTTTATATTAGAATATTTTGGAAACTACATTTTAATTCACTCCCCAAATCATTTTCATTTGGCAAATTTGAATTGCTGGCCTAAGATCTATGTCAAATGTTAAGATGTTTTTCCACTAATTTACATTTCTACCAACAACGTATGTGGTAACTTGTTTCTCTTGGTTTCCTGTTCTCTCAAGAGATCCCTTTTTTGTTTTGTCTAGTTTGGTTTTTTTTTTTGTCCTGAGTTTTGAACCTAGGCCCTTCTTTGTATACTTTACCACTGAGCAATATGCCTATTTCTTTTGTTTTTCTATTTTCTATTTTGAGATAGACTTTCATTAAGTGGCCCAGGTTAGCTTTGAACTTATAATCTCCCTGCCTCAGCCTCCTAAGTAGCTGGGATTGTATGCTGAGCCACTAGGCCCAGCAAGGGTTCAGTGCTTATCATGTTAAATTTATCTGTGAGAACCTGGCCCCAAATACTATCAAAGTTGCACAAGGACAGGAGTCAGTGGACCCAAAACATCTTCCTTCTTTTGTGGGGATACCAGGAGCTGATTTTGTTACTACTCTTGATGTCTGGAACACAGTGAAGCATCCTAGGAACTCCTCTTTGAAGCTTGAGAAAGCTCTGTATAAGCATAGGGTGTGCAGTCACTTGGGATGGAGCTGGTCAAGCCAATCAGTGACTGATTAGAATTTATCCCTGGTGAGCGGCCACCATCAACAGGATGGAATGAACTGGACGCAATAGTGAAGTAACCCAGGCAAAGCAGCCAGCCAGGATGGATTTACACAGTATAACCTCCATCTGCTTTCCAGGCCTGGTTCTTCTCACTGCAAGCTTGTAGTTCGTCTAGGTATGCCTTGCCATCAAAAGCAATGCCATCAGATACCGTAATGAGCCACCCTGGAAGGATCTTCCAAGGTAGTGAGGATGGATTTGGTTCTGTCGCACGAAGTACTGGGTGTTAATAACGGTCCTTCCCACCTATTCATAGAGTTTTCTTTCTTTCCTTCTTCAGTTCCTCCCCCTTTTTATAACTGCTCTAATTTAATCTTGCCAATATCGAACTCATTCGTGAGAGGTAATAAAATCCTCTATGGAATAAAACAGAGTTTATGTTGAGAATAACAATCTACCAGTTTTTGCAAAGCACTATTAAATTGCTGCTGTACAGTGGAGCCTGAGTGAAGCAAGGCTTCCTCAGTGATATCACCTGTTCGTTCATGGAATAGGCCAAAACTAGGAGAATATAGCTACTGGAGATTAGGAGGGCTGGTAACTGAGAACCTCCACTGGGTACTCTGAGAGCTGGATGCCATGAGTTCTTCTTGTTTTTTCAGGCTCCCTTCAGTGGTTACTAAATATGACTTTTCCACAACCCACCTGCATGGTGCCCAATTCCCAACATCTCGTTCTTTTCCTTTGCCTTCTGCTGTGTTTCCCACCCTCACAAATTGTACCCTTCCTTTAGCCTTGCTAAGTAGCAAACAGGACCTTAAGATTGACATTTGTCTATTCTCCTGTGTGGTGATAATTTATCTGTGTCCCCCAATAAATTTATCTGAGGATCAGAGGATAAAGGTCAGCCACTATCAGTGAAAACAGAAGTCATGCAATGTTAGCACACACCCTTAATCCATCTGGATCTCTGTATGTTCAAGGCCACACTAGGGAGCAGAGCCAAGCATGGTGACACATGCCTTTAATCCCAGTACCAACCATAGAGACCTGGAGGTCTGTACAGACAGGCAGTGGCGAGAAAGTAAAGTAGCTGGACGAAGATAGCCAATGAGAGGGCAGAACAGCAAGGCAATAAAGGCACGGGTAAGACAGGAAGTTGCTCGCACTTTGGAAGCTGTGGTGTGGTGAGGTAAGGTTAGCTGTTCCAATTCCTCTGATTTCTGTCAGATTTTCACCCCTATTCCTGGCTCCATTTTTTTTTTTTATTATTTAATAGGATGGCTTAGAAATTCGTCTATACTCCTGTCATTCTGTGCCCATCAGGCTCTCCAACATGAAGCTCCTTGCTAGTGTGACGGTTGCTTTCAATTGTGAAGTCGATTGGTTAATGAACACTTGTTAAATGTGTACGATTTTTATTGCGTTCGTTAATGTCTTAAGATGAATGAAGAAAGAAAAGAGGTAGCGTTGGAGGCAGGCTGACCAACCCAGTATGAGACATCTCCTCAAAATGCCCACATAGCGAAAGAAATCTTCTAGGAGGTGGGCATTTTGCCACAGTCTTGAGAGATGTAGGGAACAGAATGTCTCCGCCTTTTGTTGGAAGCTTTGTTGGGTGATGTCTGCTCTTCCATTGTTTTGTGTTTAGATTTCAAGTTAGTATAGATTAGAGAAGTCAAGAAAATTGTCTTCTGTCCATCGGGATGGTTGATTTGAGGGTGTCTCTGTCTACATAGTGCAGAAGGAAACTGGAGAGTGTGTGGGAGCCAACTCCTCACATTGGAAAAGGGCTATTGGTTTGTGTGCCACACAAATTAGGCCTTGCTGCCTTTAGCCTCTGCCTTTCCTGCCTGTAGGATTTTGTTTATTTCTAATGTAGGCATGGCTCACACGCTGCTATGCAAAGGGAGGAGATCTTTAAAATGCTCCTTTTCAATGACTATCCCCAGGATCAAGCAGAAGGACCATTTCTGAGGTACTCTGGTATTTCCTTAGTCCTCTCCCTAGTGCGACATCAACTCTCTATCCCTCTGGAGTCAAGCGACCCTTTCTGAATAGCAATCAGTGTTTCTTTTTCATTCTGCAGCCCAAGGTACCCTATTACCACAATACCCTGAACATATTTATGTAATAAACCATATGTAAAGTCACTCCACCTAGATACCCAGCTCAGATAATGAGTATTTAATATATGTAAGTTGAATTTGAAATGAATTCTTTAGAGAGAGATGTAGGTAATTGGGCTGACTAAGAAACAAATGTATGCTCTCACAGTCTGGGCCCTGTGCCAGCAGAGAGAAGTCCAACATGGCCACTGTGCTCTGGGAGCCCATGTTTTTGTGAACAAAGTCATGTAAGGCCCAGCTGCAATCCACAGCGTGGAATATAAATGGACTCGTCAGATGGCAATGAGGTCTGGTTTGCTTTTGATCTTAGTTTATCTTTGGGGACCAAGATCATTTCCCAAATAAAATATGCCTACTCTAGTTTCATCCCTGTTGCTATGATAAAACAATCTTAAAAAGCAATCTAGGAGCGAAAGGGGTTTATTTCAGCTTACAGGTTACAGTCTATCACCGAGGGAAGTCAGGGTAGAAACTAAAGCAGGAACCTCAACAGAAACCGTAGAGGAGTGCTGTTTCTTGGCTCACTTGGCTTATGCTTAGTTAGCTTTCTTAGCCCAAGCCCACCTGCACAGGGAATGGTGCTACCCACAGGGAGCTGTGCCCTCTATATCAATCCACAATCAAGATAATGTCTGGCAGACGTGCTCACAGGCCAATTGGATATGGGCAATCTCTCAACTGAGAATTCTTTCCCAAGTAACTTTAAGCCCTCGGGTCTAGGGTGGGCCAAGTTGACAGTTAAAGCTAACTAGGGTAATACCCCCTGACCCATGTAAGTTCCGAGTCCTATCTGCACAGCCCTTTGCTGTGTGGTGCCTTTTGGCCATTATTCCCAATCTTCAGCCACTGGAACACTTGATGGAAAATTAATAGTTTATAGATAAATCAGAGCGATGAGAATTCCATTCTGCTGACAGTGTCTCCATTCTAGCAAATTGGGTCCACATTCACTTGGATGAGTAGCTTGTGAAGTGCTATACTCAAACGCTTAGAGTTTATAGAAGAGAAATTTTAGGAATCTAGCTTTTGGATTTTTTTCCCCTTCTTCCCTCTCCTCTTTCCAATTGTCGTGCTATTGAGCCAATGCAGTGTGGTGGCCGCATTACTGGGACCGTAATGGCCTTATCAAGGAATGTAATTGCCCTGCTGTACTGGCCCTAGGCAGACACCATCTGGAGGATGACCATTCGGAGGCTGTACAATTCAAAGGGGAAAACTGTCCAACTGGTACTGAGGCCTGGTTGCCGGCCTAGAAAAAGAGAGCGTTCTGTGAACAGATCAAGGAAGTGGGCATGAGGTAAAGGAAGGAATGAGCCAAGGGATCCTGGTAACTGTTTTCAAATAAAGAGAAAGCTCTTGTGTGGAGACAGAGTAGGCTGCTTTATTCAATCTTGTCCAGGGAGCAAAATCAAAACTCGTGGGTAGACATCACATGTGGCCAGGGCTGAGCATGAACTAGGAAAGATAAGCCAGCTGTTACAGCAACTTCTAACAGAGTTAGCTCCGCCCAGGCAGCATCCCACAAAAGGCAGATGACCACACATGGATGAGAAGGGATCCTGGCCCTGACCAGAAGGAGGTTCATATAGTTGACTTGGCCAGTGGAGGTATGTGGCTTCTCCTTGTCCATTTTCTAAATCTACCATTACACACTTTGAATCCATTATGAAGCAGTGAATGAACAAGACCCAGGGTTGGTGATTCCCACTGGCATCTGCTTGAAATCCCTTCCACAGATCACTGCCCAGATCCCATTTCAGACCAGGTCAACCACAGTATGGGAGAGTAGGACCCAGGCATCTATGTATTTTAAAAGCCTTCTAAACTCCTCCCCCTGGTATAATTTCCATGGGGATTCAGGAGTCATAACCTCTGATGCAATTGACAGGCTGTAGTAACTACCTTTCTCTCCTCCCAGAGCTAACATTTATTCACTGAACCTGCTGGAGGGGGTGATTTTTGAAAATCAAGCTTATTTGTCTTAAGTTAGCAGCATTTAAAGTTAGATTCTTCTGGACATGTTTAAGCTTATATTAACAGATAACACTGGCACCCACAGATATAAAGACTATATGGATTTTTGGTTATCTAGTGTGCATGATCCATATTCAGACATTGAATTTGATCTTCCTTATATTTATATGCCTCAGCTGGCATGAGGTGATCCCACAATCCATCTACACCTAGCCCTTCCCCCCGCATCCAATCACCAGGATACCACTGTGTAGTCAGGGCCTAGAGTAGCAGTGGTCTGGATGATTCCTTCCTCTTTTCAAATCTTTTGGAGGATACATTCTCTCTATCCTCTTACCAGGGTGGTTGCAAGCCAAGAGGAGAAAGACAGTCACCAAAATTGAATAGAAGAGTGGGGATGGTTGAGTTGGTATCATGTGGCCTTCTGAGGCAATGTTATCCAGTAGAAATGTGATGTAAGCTACATGCATAATTTGAAGTTCTTTGGTAGCCTCATTGTAACAGTAAAAGTAAAAAGGTAATATTAATAATAACATTTTATTTAGCTCAATACATCTACAATGGTATCATTTCAAAGTACAAAGTATTAAAATCATTTCACCAAAATTATTTAAGAACCATTATATACTAATAAGTACTTTAAAGGACATTTAAATTTGTTATATACTGATGATGATATTGTATATAATTGATTTTTTTTTTAGTAAAAGTAGTTCCATTATCCCCAAAGGAAACATCCAGTTCCCTGGCAATCATTTCTAGTTCCCATTCCCAGGCTCAGGCAAATATTAATCTGTTTTTGCCTGTACAGCTATAAAGTTAACCATAAAATATATAGTCTTTTATGCTCAGTTTCTTTCATTCAGCATAAAACTTGCATATCTATTCATGTTGTAGCACATATCAGCCATGTGTTCCTTTTTAAATGCTGAATAATATTCCTTCACATGGATATACCACCATTTGTTTGATCTGTTCACCAGTTCAGAGACATTTGACTTTGTTTCCACTCTTTGACTATTATATACATGAAACCACTCTCCATCCATATACAAATGTTTGTGCAGACTTAAGTTACCATTTCTCTGTCATAGCTACCTAAGAACGGGGTTCATAGACACATGCTAACTTCATCGATAGTATTTTAATAAACTCCAAAACTGCTTTCTCAATGAAAAAAAAATGTGTTGTATTTAAATAAAAACTAAGTCTTCTAACTCTGGTGTGCTTATGATATTCCCAACACAACTGAATTTTGACTAGCCAGACTGCAAAGGTTTAATAGCTTCATTGCTCCTGCATCTTAAGATGTCTGTACTAGACAACGGCCATCAGCATCTCTCTCCAGATAGCTTATATGGAATCAAAAGCCACATGAGGAGAATGTGTTTTGAGGCCCAACACATGCATACACACGCATGCACGCATGCATTCCCACCTCTTCCCCCGCATTGTAAACATGTGCATGACGATTTCACCCCCATTACTCTTCATTTATGATTTATTCATTCGCTTTTACTGAATGATGCGATAATTAGATTGTGCTAAATAAATGTACTTTACAATAATTTATCCATGTCTTGCTGAAACACATTTCTCCTGGGATTGAAGGTGATAAATTAATAGACATGTACCCCACAAAATGAAGATATACAACCTCATTAAGGGTTGATCGCAAATATTAAGAATGTGGAGAGACAACCAAGATTAGAAAGCAGAACATTTTAAAACTGTGTCCTAATTCTGGATCTCTATTATATGCCTGTGATGCAGCTTCCAGGGTGTGAGTCCCTGTTGGGCAGGAGTTGGGGATCTGTTCTCCCATCCACTTAACTAGTCTTATCTAAAATCTGAAGACCTTTCGTCTCTTGGTCCTCTCAAACTACCCACAGAGTGTGGTCACAAATGTCAGAAGGTACCCTGCATTACCCAGATTGCTAAAGAAGTTGTTGACATTCTGTTGGGGACTTCAACACCATTTCAAGCAGCTAGGCTTGAGTCTGACTGATTTTTCAGGAACTTTCTTTGGCTCCAGATTTGGGTCACTTTCTCTGAACTCATCAAGGTATGTTAAGTACTGGATATATATGGACTATAAATATACCCTGCCTACTTTGTACATAGATGTGTGACTGCTTGTAGACAGAAAATTATATACCATCATTTTAAATATTCAAATTTAAACTATTCTATAAATTTATGAGTTCTTTCATATCCCCAAACCTATGTTCCCTTTCAGTTCAACTGAGAAGTTGTTTATGGGCATCTGCTATGTGCTAGGATTAAAAGGTGTGATCAGAAGAGTTGATATAGAATTAATTCATTATAGTTCATGACTGGAAATAAGAGTGGGTGGTGATAATAATTCATTAATCTTTGGGGACTGTTACATATGAAGTTGTAACTGGTAGAAAGTGGAACAAGACCAACTTAGCTTGAGGGATTTGAAAATTTCATCCCAGGGGAAGGAACCCTGGAAGAGTCAGTAGACTTCTAGGTAGAACAGGAGAGAAATATCAGAGGGAGAGGTGTTTGCAAATATCTGATGACCTTGAGGAGAATGACACCTTTGATTGGCTATGGCTGGTCCTTTGGATTAGAGAAGGGTCACAGAATAAACAAAAAAGTCTGAGGGAACGGAGACGTAAAGACAATGTTTGATTTGATCCTGTAGTCAACACCAAGAGCCAGAAACTCACAGAGGAGGCAGTGAAGTCATTTAGCCAGGGACTAACCATGAGATGAGCAAAACTGTGTCAACATGGAATTAGAAATGGCCAGTACTGGCAATCTTTCTGAATCTGTGAATGATTTCAGGTCCCTTCCATAAACCAATGTTTGAAGTGAATAAAAGATGAGCTGTAGATAAAGAAATGCAAGAAAGAAGGGCAAACTATTCAGACAGGTTAGATACCTGTCTATTGCTGAAATCAGAAGAATATTTGAAATAGTATGAGTCCAATAAGGAAAGCAACATAAGCATTCCTGGCCAGCAGGGAAGGGAAGAGCCTTTCAGCTCTTGAAAGGAGGCCAAAGACTCTTGGCTTGGAAGAGTCCTCTGACAGGGATTCAAAAAATGAGTTGGTGCAAGCTCAGTCTCCTTGGGGTCCAGGTGGATGAGAGTGGGTAGGAGACTGGGCATTTGCAAATGTCCTAAAATCCTATTCTCAATTACACTTAAGGCATCTGAATCTGTGCCCTTTGTATTGTATTATTCTCACTTATTCTTACTCGGTTTTCCCTGAGGACAAGGAGGGTTTTGAAACCTATTTCTTGATTCATTAGTATATATCCCAAATAAAGGAGAGAATGCTTCACTCGAGAGTCCTTCATTTTGAGTTTGGTCTTGTGCATCAAAGGGTACCCACTGACTGCTACCCACTCCCAAACTGGAAGCATTATCTTTTGCTGAAAGTTCAGGGACCTATCAGCCAGCCCTGACCCCTGAGACCAGAAGATCCAACTAGAAGGATTTCAAGGGAGTTCTGTAAGAGAATATGACTATCTTGGCCTGGGAGGAAATACTGTATCCTGGTCATTTGGTTCCTGAGAACCCAGCACCCTCAATATGCCTTCATGCTTCCCAGTGTGTTATTTCATGACATGCTCTAGGCGACTTATGAGAGGGATAAAGGATGTGTCTCAATTTCGGGGCAATGCTTAGTTCCTTTATTTCATCTTTTTCTATTAAAAAAAACTTGCATTTGCTTTGTTTGGCCATCAATCAGTCAGTGAACATCTACCTGGTTAGGACCCACACAGAACTTAGGGAAGAAAAGATATGATTTTATTACACATTTGTGTGACAAATGTTCCTATCTGTGGAATAGACTCCATGCTTTATGAAACATTGTAGAGTGGAAGGCAGATCATAAAACTGGAGCATTTGTAGAGATAGTTTTGATTTAACTAGGTAGAATGGAAAGAAGAAAGAAATCAAAATATGGAAATGTAATTTACTACGAATTGTCTGGAGGAAAGATATTTACAGCTCATAAGCAGAGACTAAACAGCATAAGCTTATAAACTCCAAATGGAGGCTACCTCATGTCCCTTGAGGCCCAGTTTAACAAGCCTTGAGAAACCCAGCAAATGTCATCAGTATGCCAGTGTAGGTGGAATATTGATCAGGGAACCCTAAGCCAAATGTAGCTTCCAGGTTTCAAGGGAACCTGGATAGCTCTCAAAGGCCCCACAAAGAAATCACTAGCAAAACCTAAGACTTCTTGAAAATAACCCTTGTGATTGAACAGGAGTGAATCCATGAAATCACAATGGCTGCCTTTCTCTTGCCCTTCCTTGCCCGACACAGTCCAAGCCTCTCTCCTGTGACCTTGAGAACTGGTTCCTGCTGCATTTCCTGTACTCTTCATCATTGAAATTTGTCTTGACATCACACAATTACTTCAGACAGCTTGTTTTCGGCAGTAATGGTGGTAATGATGATGTTAATGAGAGTGAACAGTTATTGAGACCTTGCTGAATACTAGACTCTATGCTGAGCACTTGAAAGTGGGTTTCCACTGTGAATCTTCTCCAGAAATTTGGTAAGAGGGGTCCTGTGGTGGTTTGAAAGAAAATGGTCCCCACAGGCTCATAGGGAGTGGCACTATTAGGAAGTATGGCCCTGTTGGAGTAGGTGTGGCGTTGTTAGGGAAAGTGTGTCACCAGAGGCAGGCTTTGAGGTCTGAAATGCTCAAGCCAGGCCCACTGTGGCTTTCTCTTCCTACTACCTGCCAATCCAAACGTATAACTCTCAGCCCCTCTCTAGCACCATATCTGCCTGTATCCCTCCATGCTTCCCACCATGATAATGAACTAAACCTCTGAACTGTAAGCCAGCCCCAACTAAATGTTTTCCTCTATAGGAGTTGCTGTGGTTATGATGTCTCTTCACAGCAATAGAAACTCTAACTAAGACAGGTCCCATCACATGTCTATTTTATAGATGCTGCAAAAAACTCCATGCCTTTTCTTGTAGTGAATCCACACAGCAAATAAAAGAAGGGCCCCATCCTGGCTCTACTGCTAATAACCACTGGAAGGACTTAGGGAGCTTTATGTTTCCCCCAGAAGGTTCAGTACTCAGTCTGCTAACTGGGCAGTAGACAGGTCAGCAGGGAGAAGGACACACAGTTATGTCACATGCATGAAACCATTGCTAGAAAAATGACTCCAAAAATCCAGTGGAATTTAGAAATGCTCATATTTTTCTTCTTAGCAGAGAGGGACGTGGGCATCGTAGGCAAGTTAGAGGGAGAGTAAATAGTCTTGAGGGAAGATAACTGGGCCCAAAGAATGGACAACAGCTTGTGACAAAGTTTACATGGGTTCCAGGTATGACATCAACTCGTGTGTGTGTGTGTGTGTGTGTGTGTGTGTGTGTGTGTGTGTGCGCGCGCGCGCGCTCTTCTGTAGACCAGAGGACACCCTCAGGTTTAGTACTGGGGTGCCATCCACCCTTTTTATTTTATTTTTTTAAAGACAGTCTCTCCTTGGCCTGGAAGCCTCCAAGTAGTCTAGGCTGGATGGCCTTTCCCATCACCCCAGAACTGGTGTTAAAGCCTACTACCAGACCTATAATTTCCCCCTGGTCAACTATGGGTTCTAAGGATTGAACTCAGGTCCCCCTGCCTACAAGGCATGCACTTTACCAACTGAGTGCTCTCCTCATTCCTCACCTCATATTTCAAGTGGTTTCTCTCTGCACAACATTGCACCTCCAACAGTCCACAAAGCCAATTTTTCCCTCCAACAACTATTTTGATTTTGAAAGTATATCTCTAAGTATTTGAGTTACCTTTTTCTTTGGTCCTCAACTTAAACTGATATCCTTGTCCTTTATTTTTTTTTCCCTTCTGGTTTTTGAACCTCAAAGCATTCCTCCCATCCAAAGAAGCAAAGAACCTATTCCTATTCAGTTTCTTCATAACTTATGGCTGCTAGGGTGTAATGTCCATGGTGCCAGCATCTTCAGCTTTTCACTGGGGTCACTTCTGTATCTGATAGTTACAGATTTTTCAATGTAAATCTTATTCGCTAGATCCAGTCCAAGGGAGGAGAGAGGACAGATAATGAGCAGGTATGGGAAGCAGACTTCAATACCCCCCCCCCATAGACATGCACTTGCCCGGTACTTACGGTTGACCAATCCCAGTTCATAAAAACTCAAATAGGATTTCTCTCATGGCTCCATGATTTGAGGAGTCAGCATGTTGCAGGAGCCTGATCCAATATCCTGCACCAGTTCCAGTACCCACAGGAACCTGTCAGCTGAAGAAAATCAGTGAAGCTGGCAAATGGCCACTGCCCTGCAGCCTTAGGGATTGGGCCACTGGGTCTTTGAGGACTGGGAAACTGTAGAGACATGGCTATTGGAGAAGGGATGTGGATATTCAAGCTGGTCAGCTGTTGCACCCAAACCTGGCCCACCCTGGCCAGACATTCCTCTGGCTCCTCCCAATGGAGAGTAGCCAGTTCCCTGGATGTTGATATAATGGCTGTTTCTAGACAGTTAAACATTGATACTCAAGCTATGGAAAGCTAGTGCTGTTCAAGACTAGACTCACCTGTGAACCACGTGTGCCCAGGGCTAGCGCCCAAAGCTGTTTTCTTAATGTCCCTTCTTCCAGACCTGACTTTTATTTTGCAATTTAGATCTCATTTAAAATTTAAGGCTTTATTCTCTCTTTAATAATAACTAAGGAGGTTCTGAATAAATCTGTTTACAGTATGATTTCCATGACTTTTCACTTAGCTTTAATGTTTTCCTTCCCCCCACCACCATACTTAATGATTTCTATGAATATAACCGTGCTTAAAATTTCTAGCCAAAGACTCATAAAGCAATTGATATCCCCTTCATGTGAATATTCTTATCCAATATTATTGAAAGTGGTGCTACAGAAAGCCATTATGAAATACTCAAGTTCATAAATATAAGAAGGCAAATTGGTAAACTTAATGTATAGAAGATTTGATAGCCTAAAACTATTCAAATACTTTACAATAAAACAAAAGGAAGTGGGAACGAACAAGTAGGCATATTTATTGTGGCAAATACAATAAAGGGTTAATGGTGGTTCCATTTTAAGCTCTTACAAATCATCGGGGAAAACACCATGCTGCCACCAGATAACTGAACAAAATAATTTTTCACAGACAATTCACAAAAGAAGAGAAACAACCAATTAAAGAGCATGTGTGGAAATGACTCAACATTACTCGTAATTAAAGGCATACAACTTGAAACCACACATGTTAACATTTCCAGTTCAGACAAGGATTCAGTGAAACTTGTACATTGCTGATAGATAAAAATCTAAAGCTTCTCTGTTAAGCCATTTAATAGTGTAAACCAGGAATTTGTTTCTGGTAAGCAATATTGAGCTCTTTTTGTGTGGTAGACATTGATTGGGTGCAAAATGGCTAAGGTCTACCCCCTACTCTCAAGTATGCACCTTCCCTTTGGGAAACAGACAGAAGTAATCTTATTATTTATACAGAGAATTGTCAGAGGCATCTACAGAATACAGGAAGCGCATGATCAAGACCAGGGAGAAGTCTGCAGGGGTCAGCAGATGTCTTTGTCCATTTGTGCTGCTGTAACAAAATACCTGGGGCTGAGTAATTATTAAGCAATAAAAATTTATCCTTGTTGATAGACAGGCAGAGAAGTTCAAAATCAAAGTGTCGTCAGTAGGGTCAGTGTCCCACGAAGGCTACTCTCTGCTTCAAGATGGAACCTTGTTACTGTTTCTCATGAGGAAGAAGGGAAGGAAGGACAAAAGGAGGTTAACTAGTTCCCTGTCCTATAATAATGCACCAATCCATTCATGGGGGCAAAGCCCTTATGAATAGATCACCTCCTTAAAGGACTTATTTTATTTTCTGTTATTATACCACTACAATGGAGGTTAAGTTTCAACATAAACTCTGGCTGAGGTAGTTGCATTCAAATCACATCAAGTCTGCCTGAAGAAATGATCCTGACCTGAATGTAAAAGGCGATTAGCGTTTATGTAACTGAAGAAGAGCAAGGGGGTGTGGGGGAAGAAGAAGGGAAGAGGGCATTTTCAGTGGGAGGCAGAGCACGAACAAAGGCATAATGCCTTCAGAAAGTAGGAACACATCAAATATGGAAGCATCAATAAGAACTGCAGTAGCTTCCAGTGTGGGGCAAGAGCTGAGCTGGAGGAGGACTGTCAGGGTCTGCGAGAGGGAACTTCATCCCCGAGGCATGTTGAGGTATGGAAGTAGGGAACAGATTCAATCAGGTGTGCATTTTTTTTAAAAAAAATCATGCACCACTAAGGTTTTCTATGTTAAAGAAAATAGACTATATGAAAACAAGCAATCCAATTTTTAGATGGGTGTATTAGCTACTTTATGCTATAACCCAATACCTGACAGAAACAAGGGAGGAAAGGTTTATTTGGATTCACTGTTTGTATCAATCATAGTGGGGAGAACTGTAGCAAAGTGGCTTCTTCCAGGGTGGCCGGAGCATGTGGTGTAGACGCCTCTCATTGTAACAGACCAGGAAGTAGACGGCGTTAGATGTGAACTGGGGGTGGGTATAGCATTCCAAGGCCTCACCTCCTGAAGGCTCCACAGCCTTCAAAATGGCACCAGAGTCCGGAAACCAAGCGTTCAAACCATGGAGACATCCCCAATTCCCACTGTAACAGTGGGAAAAGGGCTTCGGTGGACATTTCTCCAATGGAAACACCAAGGCTGAAGAGGCAATAAATGTAGGAAGTGATCCTCAGATCCCCTAGTCTTAATTTGATGACTCCTAAGACCAGTGTTAGGGAAATGCAACACAAAACCACCATGAGATACCATGAATTATCACATGACCCTGCAGTTCCATTCCTAAGTATTTACCCTAAAATAGGGAAAGCAAACAGGAAACACACTTGGACACCAGTGGTCATGGCCACAATAGTCACAGTAGTCAAAATGTAGGCGCAACCTAGTTGCCATCCATAGACCAAAAGATAAACAAAATGTGGTATATAAATGCGAGAGAATAGTACCTGGCCTTAGATGAATACATGCTGCAGAATGGATGAACCCGGAAAACATTGTGCTGAGTGAATAAGCCAGACACAAAACAAATATTCTGTGACTCCATGTACACAAGATGTTTAGACTAGGCAGAGTTATGGAGACAGGAAGCAAAATAGCAGTTACCAGGGCTGGGCTGAGCTACTAGGAGAGAGTTGCAATTTAATGGTTTAATGAAGTTGTTTTTGTTGTGTTATATACCTTACTATAACATTTTTCAAGTAACAGATGTTTTAGAAAATCATATATGTGCACATACACATATTTGCATACATTTATATGTGTGTAAATATTATATATATGAATATATACTCTACCAGGAAAAGTTGTTCTGTTGGTGTTTTGATGAATCCTCTCAAGTGTTTGATTTTGCTATAGGCATATCCAACCACTTATTATATTTTACAAAATTGGGGTCATATCACCCATGGTGTTTTTGAAACTGACTTTCCTGCCTAGTGATAAACTGTTGCCTTCATTTTTTTTTTTATATGATAAAATACCCTAAGGAAAGCAATGTAAAGGAGAAGAGGTTTGTTTTGGCTTACAGTTTCAAAGGGATGTAGTCTACCATGGCAGGAAAGGCATAGCAACAGGCAGAGAAGATGTCCTAATTTGCTTCTGTGTTTTGTGATTTAAAAAAAATCATAACCAAAAACAACATGGGGTTATTTCATCTTATACTTCTAGGTCACAGTCCTTCCTTGAAGGAAGTCATGGCAAGAACTTAAGGCAGGAACCGTGGAGGGAGGCTGCTTACTGGCTTACTCTCTGGTTCATGTTTAGCTTGCTTTCTTATGTACAGGCCCACCTGCCTAGGGATGATCTCACCTACAATGAGTTTGGACCCTCCCACATCAGTCAACAGTCAAGACAATTCCTCATAGACATGGCTGTAGGCCAGTCTGATCTGGGAAGTTACCCATTTCAGACTCCCTCAGCTGTCCCTGGGATGTGTCAGGTTGACAGCTTACTGGGACAGAAGACTTAAGGGCTAGTCACATCACATCAGACTTAGAAAGCAGAAAGAGACCAGGGAGTGGGGCTGGATTATGATGCCTCAAGTGTGTCCCCCACCTCAGTGATCCACTTTCTCTCATGAGACTCTACTTCTAAAAGGTTCCTGGACCTTCCCCTTAAAGCACCAACAACTGGGAACCAAAATATGTGAGTCTATGGGGGAAATTTCAAATTCAAAGCATAACTGTGAGCATCTTAGTGTTACAGCATAGTCATGAAGAGTGTCTGTTATGGAGACAGATAGCAGAGTTTGGACCTTGATTGCCCTTCACTTACTTCACTACCAGCTGTTTGGCCCCAAGGAGCCACCTAACCTAAGGCTGGTTTCCTAATCTTTACAAAGGAGATGAGAATAATACCAAGCACATGCATTATTAAGACTTAAATTATATCCTAAATAACATGGTGCTCAGTACTCAATAAAAGAAAAGCCATTGCTATCAATATTTAAAAAGCCTGACCTATGCTTAAAGACAATATTTTAATGGCGTCACGAGCACTTAATTGCATGAATACACCATACACTTTGTTTAATGACTATTCCATTTTGAACATGTACTACTTATTTCTAAGTCTGTGTCCACATAACTAATGTTGGAAAACCTTATAAACAACTCTTCACACAGACAAAGATAACCTTTGAACTTAGGATCCTCCCGTCTTCACTTCCCAAGTTCTGGAGTATGCACCGCCAACCCCAGTTTATCTGAAGCTGGGGATCAAACTCAGGGTTCCAGGGTACACCCTCACCCACTGAGCAGGACTCTCGGCTCCCAAACAAGTTTTTATAAGCAACAGCTTATTTCAAGAAAATTCTTGTAAAAGGAATTGTTGGGCCAAACAGTAAGCATAGTTAAAGGTTGTAGATGTGTGTGGGTGGACATGCCCTCCAGAGTATAATATTCCTAGGCACAGGACATAAACTTTAGGTGTAATAGTAAAGTAATTGGAAATAATCTAATGATTTAAACTACACATTCCATGATGGTTATGCATGGCCATCTATTAGTACTTATAAATATGCTTGCAAGGTCTACATGAAAACCTAGAAAATGCTCATGACATGATGCTAATTTGAAAGATTATGAGACAAATATAGTTAGTAGGGATATTAACTTTTTAAGTCTCATGCCCATGGGAGAGCAATGACCAAAGGCCATAGGAAGTGTGCAGAACAGAACGATAGGTAATTTTATTCTCTTATCATTTATTTTCTAGGCTGTACTTAATGAGTACAAACAATCTCTTTAAAGAAAGAGTGATTTTGTTGGGATGGTATGATTTCTTCCTATATGTAAAGGCCGTCACCGACATTTAGTCTCACCAATTGTACACGACCATTAAGTCAATATTCGGAGAAATAAAGCCCACATTTCAGTCTTCTGGTGCAATGTTTTTCAGACACAAAGTCACCTTCATGAGCCTTATCTATATACTCAGAGGCTGTGGAGCTTGGAGATTTTCGATTCGCGGTGTTGGCATCGGCAGTGAGATCTCGGGCAGCCATTATTTCCCAAAGGAAATTAATCTCAGAGGAGTCGAGAGACAGCTGCGTGTTGCCTCCCAATCACAGAGCAGCTACCCGGGCAGGGCTGTAACCCCGGGGAGAGGTCCTAATTGTCACTCACCTGCATGGATCTCCTAGGTCTGGGCCTCTCGTCTGTATTCCCTTGAGCTGACAGGAAATGTGATTGATCTCTGAGCCTCACTTTTCCGTCGTGTGAGGAGCAGACACAGCAGTCACACGACCCAGCCTGCCAGGGTTGTTGCCGAATCCAACGCAGTGATTTTGGTAAAATGGTACTGTAGTGATGAGGGCATGGAAGGCAGTGGATAAATGTTAGCTCTCGCTAACACTATCATCATCCCTGGTTCCTTCCGTCTCTTCAGGGAAGATGAGTTGAGACCTGGGGAAGTGTGAACTGCTTTAGCTCAGAGGGAAGAACCTCTGATTTGGAGTCAAGTGGTCTGGGATGTAATGGTGATTGAGGCACTCTCTAATCCAATGGCCTAGGGCAAGCAAGCCTCTTCATCCCTAGAGCAGGGATGCCCAATAGCAAAATAATTTGAAGCAAAAAAAAAAAAAAAAAAAAAAAAAAAGTTATTTTGAATTTTGTAGAAACAACATTACTCAAAGGCGAAACAAGTGAACTTAATTTTAACATTTTTACTTAGCCCAGTATATATAATATTATGATTTCAACAAGTTAATGAGTCTAAAATTATTAGCAAAGTATTTTACATTCTTTTTTCAGAGTGCACTTTATACTGACATCACATTTTAATTTGAAGCTAAATTTTTGACTGAAATATTTCATCTGTATTTCATAAAATGTATGTTTCAAAAATTAGTCACCTACCCAGATTATTCCATAGTTTTTTTAATAGCATAATCGAGATGCCCATTTTTAAAGTTTAAATCAATTAAAATCAAATAGAAAACTCAGTTCCTCCATTTCTTGTGTACACATGTACATGTTCTGGTGCACATGTACGTGTGTACACATGTGTGAGCGTGTGTGTGGAGGCTGACATTGGTGTCTTCCTCAATTGCCTCCTGTCTCGTCTATTTGATTCGGTCTCTCACTGAACCTGGAGCTCACCAATGTTGTTAGACTGACCGGTGAGCAAATTCCATCATCCCCCTGTCTCTCTTCCCCTAACACTAGGACTGCAGGCACCTGTCACCACAAACTGGCTTCTGGAAGAACCCATGTCATCCATCTTGTGTAAAGAGCAGTTTCCCACCTGAGACCCCACCCCAGCCTCAATCACTCGCCTTCTTCAGCTACGTTTCAGCTACCCAGCTCTCCAGTTGGCCAGTGTCTGAGGAGAGCATGTATTTCTCTTTGCTGTGGTAAGATGCCTTGGATGAGAGAGTTCGCTGAATCTCAAAAGCTACCCCAAGTTGATAATCTCTCCCTACTCAGTCACCCAGAGAACGAGAGGTCGCCCAGGGACCCACGCTGGACCAATATCACTTCCATAAGCGGACAGTGCTCATCCTGAGGCTGGCTTTTGTTATTTCGAATGTGTGATCCATTTTACAAAACAACACGAGACACACAGATCACTGTGTATGTGTGTGTGTTTGTGTATGTGTGTGTGTGTGCACACACTTGGGTGTGTACTTGTGTGTAATTCTGCATGCAGATGCATGCGAAGCATCATTTCCCAAAGGAGACTTAGAATAAAGATATTTTTAAATTTCATCTATTTCTTTCTCCTGCTGTCCTCCTCCTCCTCCCACTTTGTATTTAATAATGGTCATGACCCATTAAATTGATTTAATGGCTCACTAATGGGTTACAAACTACAATCTGAAAAACATTGAACTTAAGAGCCCAAACTTCCAGGCATTTCAGAAATTGATTTGTTTTGTGTAATGAATAATAACATTTCTGTAGCCATCATTCAGTTGAAAGAGGGAAAACATCTTCTCCAGCATGAAAAACGAAGCCTGACTCTATTTTAGATAAGATATGGGGAAATAAATGAACTATCATCTTTTTTTGCTTCAGTATCATTTCCTTATCTACCCAGTAAATGTCCATGGAAGGAGCTTAATCCTGCCCTTGGATTAGGTGCTGGTAGCCAGCCTAAGATGGGGATTTCTACACTGAGCATCAACTATAACACGGAGTATTCTTTCCACTAGGATTAGTTGGGTGTTCGAGATTCTGTCAGAGTGGCCATAACCAAGAAAGCAAACAACAAAATTATGGCAAGGGTATAGGAAAATTAAAGCCTTTAGACACCGCTGGTAGCAATATAAGCTGGTAAAACCACCATGGAAATCAGAAGTCAAAAAAAACTAAAGACAGATTTTACATACAGTCGAGCTATAGCTTTTCTGGGCCTATGCCTGAGGAACCTAAGTCAGCACACCATAGAAATGCATGCTTTATTCTTATTATCCAAGATATGGAGCTAGCTTAGATATCCATTAACAGAAAAATTGCTAAGGATGTGATTATATAAATATATATGTGCATGTATTAAATTTATTCAACCATAAAGAAGAATGGAATTGTGTTATTTGCAGAAACCTCACCAAACTGGAGATCATCTTGTTAAGTAAAATAAGCCAGCGATAGAAAGACAAATATCACATTTTTTCTCATATGTAGAATTTGATAGTTTTTTTTTATATAAACAGAAAGTAAAGGGAGAGAGGAGAGACTGGGAGAGCAGTAAAGAGAGTGAATAAGAGCAAGACACAATCATACCTATCTATGAAAATGTCAAATTGAAACCCATTGTTTTGTGCGATAACTTATACAAAGAAATAAAAAGGCCAGTGAGGAAGGGAAGAGAGAAGAAAATAGAATGCCTGATACCGGCAGTTGAGACCTAGTGTGACTGACTATCCAGCACCACCATTGATGGCATGGCGCTTGTTACCTTTCTGGCATATGTGCCTTGTAGTCCAAGTCACTTCATGGTCACAAGCACACCTCCAGGAATTATGTCCATATTTTAGGGATGAATAAGAAAGAGAAGGAGGAAAAGGAGGAGGAGGAGGCATCAGAAAAGGGAAGTTTTTCTCCCAAATCTCCATCCAGTATCAGCTAAAGCATAAAATGCCCAGTTAAATGTGACTTTCACATAAACAACCAGTGGTCTTTATAGTATCAGCATGCCTCATACAATGCTGGTACTAAAAATGTTGTTTGGGATTCATCTGAAATCACATCTGTGCTGGCTCATTTTAGGTCAACTTGACACAAGCTAGGGTCATTGGAGGGGAGGGAACCTCAGTTGAGAAAGAGCCTCCGTAAGATCAGGCTGTAGGCAGGCCTGTAGGGCATCTTTTTAATTAGTGATTGATGGGGGAAGGCTCAGTCCATTGTGGATGGTGCCGTCCCTGGGTTGGTGGTCCTGGGTTCTATAAGAAAGCAGACTGAGCAAGCCCCAAGGAGCAAGCCAGTGAGCAGCACTCCTCCATGGCCTCAGCATCAGCTCCTGTCTTTAGGTTCCTGCCTTGTGTGAGTTTCTGCTCTCACTGCTTTTGATGATGAACTGTTATATGAAACTGTGGAATACAATACACCCTTTGCCCCCCAAGTTGCTTTTGGTCATAGTGTTTCATTGCACAATAGGAATACTAACAAAGACAGTGTCAGATAGGAGCTTGGTATTTTTATGTGCTGAAACTGGCCATAGTATGAGTTCAGTGCTGCTTATATTTCACTGACCACAGCTGTCACTTGGCCACTCCCACCTTCCAGGAAAGCTGGCTAAATCAGGTTACATTTTTCAACTTCTAGTCTCAGCAAATGAGAAAGACAAGAAAGAAGAAAGTTGGCGTGAGTGTTGAGGGATTAAACTGTGGGATTTGCTGACTGGTTGATGTTTGTAGACCATAAATTTCAAGATACTCTATTTTTTGAAACTGCTTTATAATTCTTTGTTTCCTTTTGTATGTATGCTTGCATGCATGTGAATGTGGTGTAAGTGTGAGTATGGTGTTTGTGTATGTATGGTGTATATGGGTGCACATGTGGGGGGGCATGAGTATGTGTGGTATATATGGGTGCACATGTATGTGAGGGGGGGGGACAGGGGTGGTAAGCATGCCTGTGTTCTGGCTCAGAAGCCAGAGGAGAGTGTCAGGTGTTACTCTCACACTTTGTTACTCTCCCACTTATTCTTTTGAGGCAGTGTCTCTCCCTGAAGCTTGTGTGTTTTTTCTGAGAAGCTGGCAGCCAGCAAGCCCCAACAAACTACCAGTCTCCACCTAACACAGTAACGAGGTTACAGGCATGTGCAAGACAATGTTGGCTTGTTGCATGGGTGCTACGATCTGAATTCAGGTCTTTGTGGTTGCGCAGGAAGTTCCGTTGGCTACTAAACTGCCTCTCCAGCCCCAGGAAATTCTCATTTTCAACTGTGGTCAAGTGGAAGGCACTGCAGAGTTTACAACAAGGAGAGTAACATGTAGTTTCTATTTAATATGATAGATGCAGCTATTATTTGCAAGCTATAAGAGGGTAGGTAAGCTTTGAGTGGAAAGACTGGCTATGTGAAGCCTGGGTTATTCTAGAACCTTCTGTCCACCATATCAAGAACATCTACCTCCTTGCATGCACATTTCTAATTCTGAACAATGAAGAGCAATTAGCAGATAGTCTCTTGGTCCCTATCAAGTAATCCAAGATAGCACACAGATGACACAGAACACACATCTTCAGTCTTCCCTGACACTGGAGCTCCATAGTTTGGTTTGTTTATGGCCCATATTCCTCCTTCAGCAGCAGAGCTGTTGAGAGCCAAAGTGTCTGGAATCATAAGACACTAGGACGTACTGGTCCTGACTGATGTCAGTATCATCAACAGGATCTAGATTCACCTCGGAGACAAACCTCTGGACGCTGTCTGTCTGTGCGTGAGTTTCTAGATTCTGTTATTAGGCTGGGAAGGCATGCCTAAATGTGCATGGGTAATATTCCAGACTGAAGAAAAAATAGAAGGAGCCTGAGCCAGGCGCTGACCATTCTGCTTCCTGGCTACTCATGCTGTGTGAAGTTCATGCAGCTATGCAAGCCCCTGCTGTCAGGACTTCCCTGCTGTGGTGGACTGGAGTCTCAGACTGTGACCCCAAAGAAACCTTCCTTTCTTAAGTTGTTTGGTCAAGTGTGCAGTCACAGAAACTAGGGACACAACTAATGTATTAGTGTAGATCTGGGAACTCATGAGGCCCCTGCAAGGAAAGAAAAACAGTGATTTAATTTTTTTTAATTAGGGTCTCCAAAGAAGGCTCAGTGGTTCAAAGGAAGTACTGATCTTGCAGAGGACCTGAGTTCAGTTCCCAGCATCCATTAGGCAGCTCACAACTACCTAGAACTTCAGTTCTTATAGATCTGACACCCTCTTCTGGCCTCTGCAAGCAACTGCACATGCGTATACCCCCACACAGATATACACTCACAATATAAAAGGACAATAAAACCTTTAAAAATTGGTACAAAAAAATCAATTGAATGCACAGACAACGTAGTAAAGTCTGCCACCTCTTTGCTAACATTTAATGAGGAACATGGAAGATTCTTCTACTCTTGACATCTGGGGACATAAAGCAAACATTGAACAATCTGTTTGCAGAGCTGTGAATATAGGTGAAAAGGAAAACTCTGTGCTTTTCTCTCCTAAGTGGAGAGCCACTCTGCCCCACAACTCCATCCCATCCTTTGCATCCTACAGCAGATGTTCTTATCCCCCCTCTGCCCTGCTTTCTCATTGAATTAAATCAATTGTTTCATTTTCATCGGCTCCTCTTTCTCGCTCTCATCAGATCAAGTGCTGTTCCATTTCCTTGAGGATTTACCAAAATGAGCTCTTAGGGAGAAAAAGGTTTCTCAGCACTTTAGTTTCTGCTTCTTTCTATTTATTTGGTTTGTTTTTATTATCTTTTCTTGCTGACTTCCCAGGACATGTATTCAGTATGCAGAAGTGATTGGCTTTCCCCCTTTTTCCTAAGTGAAAATCTGTGGATTAACACAAAAACAGCCATGTGCCTCTCTTAAACGGTGGTTTATTCTTTTTAACAGGGTCAGAGATCTGAAAGGAGAGATATAAAAACATATTCATATACACACAGATGTATGTCTATAGATATGTGTGGCAATATAAATATGTGTATTTATCTGTCTCTATACCTGTCAACATATACCAAAGTACAAAACATCATGCAGATAAGCATAAGTATGTCTTATTGTTTCTAGGGAAACTTTGCCTCTATTAACTTGAACCTCAGGGATTGGTTTGCATTTTTAGTTCATAGAAGTTTATTGAATGTGAAAGTGTGTCAATCTTTCTGTGCTGCACCTTGACTCCTTGAGTTATGACTAATAATATGGGCAAGAAAACTCAACTCTTTCTACCCTCCTCGCCTCCCGTAGAGAGCACACTTGTCTTTTTCTAATTGTTTGATTTCAAAAGCTAAATATCATTTCTCTTCAGAGTATTTCTATTCCAAATGAAGGTCGAGAACAACAATCCATATGAGTCCTAGTGGGGGAAGGAAACAGAGATCATTCCAAATCTTTCACATGGAAACAGTGTAAGCCAGTCAAGGTGAGCTGGAGCAGGATCCTAACATTGCCCAGCTGCCTTCCACAGCATGAAGCTATGGCCATGCACTGCACTGCGCTGTCTCCCTAGCTGTAAGGATATGATTGGACTAAGTGTTCTCCAGAAGCCTCTAGATCTTTGATGCTTTGAATATTTGCCACACTCCTCTTGGAAAAGCATGCCTGTGGAAGATGGCCTTACCTACTCTCCTAAAATTCTATTCTATATCTTAACACACAAATCAAGGCTACATAGTGCAGGATTGGGAAAATAAACAATAAGGAAATTCTTGCAGGGAATCTATTTGCTTTGACCAATGCATAGAGCCACACAAACAGACTCCCAAATACTACCTTGCCAGTATGGGGCCATCTTAAGCTTACAAGAATTATTTCAAAATTAGGACCCACGTGTCTGGGTCCCACCTGCCTTTGTAATATCAGGGAAAGACAATGAAGAGTTTGAGATTGGTTGCTGGTCCTGATCCTCAATGCTATGAGAATGCAGACAGAGGAAAATAACGGTGGAAATACTGGGGACCAAACTATAGGATATTTGGCTAAAAGTATCCTCATGGACTCCTATCATGGACAGACTGATTCTGGGGATTGTGGTATTGTTTGGGTTAGCAATCTGAAAACCTCGTTCCAAATTCCAGATCCACCAATAATGTGCAGTTGTTCTTGGGCAAGTCTTAAACTTCTGTGCTTTGGAGTGTTTCCCCAATACAATAAGCAATTAACCCATTGACCCACCATATTTAGATTAAATGGCATTCCCAAAGTCAGATATGGAATTGAATTAAAAATATCCTCAGATAGAGACCAGTACAAAGAAGGCCTCCCACAGTCATTCTTCTTCTGTAAGAGCTTGGGTCTCATTTGCAAGATGGTCTGGGATTCACACAAACATAGAAGGCCTAAGAGATGAGTAGAGAGAAATGTAGACATAGATGCCAGTCGATTACTCACCTCCACGATGCCTTCTTGTATGTTGTGATTTCTTTCTTTCCTTCTTACTTTCTGCAATGTAAGGAGTCCGGGTGGTGCTCCATTTTGTACTCCACTCCTGAAGAGACAGAACATTTACTGACATCTTAGCGTTCTGAAACATCCTTCAAGAGAAGGGCTTCTTATTTTTCTTGAGTCCAAGAATCCTGTGGCTCTTTGGCTCACAGAGCTTTCTTATAATGCTTATTAAGACCCCACAGGGCTGCTGTTCTTTGAAGGCACACTGGGAGTTGGTGTAATAGTGCCTGGTGCTGTTCTGGGGTTATGTGTGAGGTCTGCATGCACCATGTAGCACTTCTGTCTACATCCCAACCCATGGACCCTCCACTGTTCCTTAATACCCACATAATAGCATTGCCATCATGATCAGTGAATGAATTATAGCTTACAGCAGTGAATTAATAGTTTGTTGCACTATGAACAATTAGCCAATGATCCAGAATCATGTTTGATTGATTGTGATAGAAACCCATCTATCCATGCATTTGTTTACTCATGTTCTCACTCAAATATGATTAAGAGACTCCTTGTTCAGCAAGGTGTTGAGCACACATTTGTCTCCTTCTCTCCTGAGGTCCTCCTACCATTATATATTAAGAGTTCAATAGAGGAATAAATTCTGAATTGCCAACAGAACAGGATAGGGGCACAGGTGGTTCCTTAGGCATGAATAGAAACTGTGGATGGAGGAGGTAGAATTGCATGGCCAAGAGTATGGGAAGGGAGGCACCCCACACACCTGCTGAGATGGGGAGAAGGAAGGGAAGATCCCTGGGAGGAAGGCAAGGACAAGAAGGATGAATGAGAAGGTCTGTGTGTTGACCATGTGGTACCCACGCCTCGTCAGTCACATCTTCCGCGGGAAAAGACAGTAGGATGCTTAACTGCAAGGGGTAGGAAAATGGAGTTCCTCTCTAAAGATTCCGAGTGGAGTGAGACTGTTGATGCCCAGAGTGGTATATCCTTTGTGGTGGCACTGGGGGGAGAGACACCTGCCAAATGGCCTGCCCCGGATACTCGCCATCAGGGAACTCCTAACATGAGGAACAAGATACAGTTATGAACATGCCTTCCTAGTCTCTGTCTAAATGTGAGCAGCTGATCCAGGAGCACCCCACAGGGCAATAACATAGCCGTGTGAAAAAGAGTGGCTGACACGGGAAAGAGAGACAAGTCAGTTGACACAATTAACTTAAAAAAGATAAGGACTCAAGACTAAGACTGTGGGATGAATAAATATTAGAGAGACAGTAAAACATTTGCGTGAAATGGGTACACACCAATGATGATGATGATGATGATGATGATGATGATGATGATGATGATGAAGAAAGCCCAGATATGCCACCACTAAGTTCTTATGAAGGTGTGCATCTGGATACATTTAATCAAAAAAAAATCTTAGAACTTTAAATTAAGAAATATCCTAAAAAAAAATTATCCATCAGACATATAACAGCGTAGTGCCACCCAGACAATTCACCTAGAGCAGGAGGTATGCCACCTTCCACTTCTCTTCCTAAAGGAGAAAATTCTCTGGCACTTGGCTACTGGCCTTGCTTTTGCTCTGTGAGGTTGGGGTGATGCCCATCAGGAAGGGAAAACACCAGGCCATTCTGGGGCAAAGAAAGCACAGGTACCTGAGGAACTGGTGGGTGGATCCAGGGCAGCCTCAGGGAGCAGAAGACCGCAAGGAATTGGAAAGGACTGAATCTGTTGGGAGGAAGAAAAAGGACACAGGACATTACAGGAAAAGATGAGTACAAAGGGTGTTGAAAAAAGATGCAGGTGGTTGTGAGCCGCCTGACATGGGTGCTGGGACTCAAACTCTGGTCCTCTGCAAGAGCAGCAATCATCAACACTAAATCATTTCTCCAGTCTCCAAGGAATCTGACACCTTTGGTTTCCACTGGGGTCTGCACTCACATGTCTATACCCACTCATACACATAATTAAAAAATAAAATACATCTTTTTTAAAAAGAAAAAAAAAGGGATCCCAAAAGTTCCCAAAGAGAAAAAGAAAGTACAAAGAAATTACAAATAAAATAGGCGCTGACCTTCTCCTCAGTCACATGGACTCTAGAAAATTCTAAAGCCAGATCTTCAGGTCTCACAGGCGTACTTTCTCACATGAAAACCAAAGCCAGGACACTGCCAGTCACTCAAGTATGAATGGGAAATAAAAACCATCCAAATCCTCAAAGACACTCAAGGAAATTTCTCTCTGAAGAAGTTCCTTGAAGAGAGGGGCAAAGGATGTAAATATCATACACATGTGTGAGCTTTTTAAAACTATTTATTGTTGTAAAGATAGTGTAGCTGACAGAGTCCAAGTGAAGAGAAATTTAGAAGTATAGCTGTACTGCAGGCCCAGGAAGTATGAAGCCATAGAAGTCAAAATCTGCAGGGAGCAGAGCAGGAGTGTGAGTGACATGATGAAACAGAGTCAGATATAAAACAAATTAAAGGGGGGAAAAAGCAATTAAATTCCTGGGGCCGGTGAACTTCATGAAGAAGTCATAATTCCAGTATGACAGAACTTCAACAAGTGACTCTGTGTATGTGTGTGTGTGTGTGTGTGTGTGTGAGAGAGAGAGAGAGAGAGAGAGAGACAGACAAACAGACAGACAGACAGACAGACAGAGACAGAGAATTCAGTTGATCCTGCTGATGCCTGAAGCAGTTTCCTTGTAGTACAGTAGCTTCTAGGACCTAGAGAGAAGATTAGAAATATAACCCTTATTCACTGCAGTAAATAAGTGAATATTCATCAGCATAAAAGTTCTGTTTATTGATTTTTGATGTTTGGCATCCGCCTGTACACAGAACACAAAAGCCTTAATCATCCTCACACAACCTTGACAAGGTGAAGAAAAGATACAGCTGACTCAGAGGCGGGGGATAGGATGAGTCAGGGAGAGTGGGAGCAAGGTGACTGATAACCCAGCAGGCAGTCAGCGCTCCAGCAGTAACTATCCCAAGCTTCCAGTACAAGCAAGAAGAGCCTCTAGTGAACTTCGAAAGCTAAGCAGTTGCAAACGAGTGGAAGATGTTTTAAAAACCAAGGCCAGGGCTGTGGCTCTGTGGTAAAGCGCTCTTCTAACATACTCAAGGCCCTAGGCTTCATCCTTAGCACAGCCCAACACCTAAAATCAAATAAAAAGCACAAAGATTTAAAAGCCGATAACGACTCATTGCTATACCTGTAGAGTCTGGCATCTCTCAACCTCATCAGAGAAACGTCTCTTTCTAGTGGGTGGTGATTAACACAGAAACCTGTGACCAGACAAAGCTTACAGAATAGGAGACTGAGAGATGCTCGGCCCTAAAGGGGACATCCACTCTTCCCAAGGCTCCGGGATCATTGAGGAAGAGGAGATGGCAAGACTGTAAGATGGGAGCCTTGAATGACTACCAGGAAACAATGTCCCCCAGGGCACAGCAAGCAGAGAAGCTGCATGGGTGAACTCGGTGGTTATGACAGCGTGTGCAAACTCAAGCCAAGCCAGATCCTATCATGCAGAGGGGAGGTAGACACAAAGTCCCACCCCTAGCTAGGGAGATGTTGGCAATTGATAGCTGCTGGGAAAGGAAGATCCAGTGTTTGTTTGTTTGTTTGTTTTTCTTAAGGAGTGTTGCTCTTGGTAAGTGGACAAAGCCCCATCGGAAGACCCCAAACTGAAGACTACAAAAGAATATATATATGCAACCCAAATTGGACTTTATAGGAAAGAAAGAAAAAACAGAGGAAAAGCACAGAGGACACAAAGTTGGATGATGAGAGAAGGGAGATTGAATCTGGGAGGAGTGGAGAGAGGGTGAATATGATCAAAACAGACAGTGCGACTCTCAAAGAACTAATAAAAATAAAGGAAGGAAAATTAAAGTGTAAAAGAGGTATCTCTTATAGCATCCTCAATGTGAAAAAAACTACCGTTGTACCCACAAATAATACTCTGATCATATTTTGAACAATGTGGGCAGCCATCTAGATATTTGATAGCCTAAGATTGCTGAGTAACCATTGTGAGACTGTGTGTACCCGACTGGTTGAGGTAATGCCAGCCTCCGAGTTAGATGCATAAAACACGAGGTGCTAGGCCAGGAGCCCTTCCTAAGGATGAGTTTGTGTAAAGTGGGAGAGAGGAAGGCAGGCAAAGATGCACAGTCTACCCTCAGCAGAGCGTTCACCGTATGCTTGGGCAATTGGTTGAAACTGTTGGTGTAGAACCCTCAGAGAGCTGAATTAGGGAAGAAGTGTTCAGGACTTGGGGGCTTGGAGACTTGACTCGGCTCCTTTAGATGACTAATATTCTAGTCAGGCAGATAGAATTACTGACAGTTTCGAGCTATAGGCATCCTTAGAGACAAGACTCAACCTTTCGTTGTATAAACAAAGAAAGCATGGCCCTGATGGAAATAGGGCTGAAACTCGGGCCCTCTGATTGATTCAATTCCAGTCCAGTACCAGATAAAAAACCCTCTAGGACTGGAGAGACAGCTTGGCGGTTAAGAGCTCAGCTGTTCCTCCAAAGGACCCAGGTTCAGTTCTCAGTACCCACATGGTGCCTTATAACTATCTGTAACTCCAGCCCCCAGGAGGTCTGATACCCTCTCTGGCCTCTATGGGCACTAGGCACACTCTGGTGCAGAGAAATAACATGCAGACAAAACACCCATGCACATAAAATAAATAATACTTTAATTAACAAATAAATGACAACAGTTCCAAACTTAGGCACCACACTCAATCAGGGTACTGGCATTTTTCACATGTCTACAATAGTTGGGGCACTGCCCTGGTCTCTTGTGCCTGCCATTTGGTTTCACACTCACACTAGCTGTATTTAAGGTAGATTGTATCCATATTAAACTTGAGCAAACCGAAGACTTAGAGCCTTTAAACTACTTTTCTAAAGCCTATAAGGAGACAGAAGGAGAGCCTGGATTGACAACAGTCTGTCTGACCATTAACATCGTGACCTTTAATCTTTTTGTTTCATGACCTCAGGTTTCTAGCTCATGCTTTATGTCCTATTGGTTGAAAGGAGAGCAACACCTTCCTATACTAGTGACAAGGAAAAACAAAACAAAACAAAACAAAAGCATCCACCACCCACACTAACGGAAACATGGGGGCAGCCACTGTGTGGTCAGACCCTTTCATCTGCCTCTCTACTCCCCTGTGGCCACCCTGGGTGAAGGCCTATGTGTGGCCAGGCTTCCCTTCTTAATTAGACCGGACCCCAGGAGACTTCTCTTAGCTCCAAGCTATTCTGAGCAAAATAAACAGGAACCAGAGAGAGAGAGAGGGAGGGAGGGAGAGAGAGATCTTCACTGACTTTAAAAGATTTATACAGACAACATCCCAAGGAGCTTATGAAATATACTTTTGCTTTTGGGTGGAGGAAAGTGCCAATGAAAAGACAGCGCTCAGCTACAGAGTTTCATTGAGAATGAAGACACTTGAAGCCCTGCTCTCTTATTGCTGGTCCCAGTTGCACAAAATAAAATTCATAGAAACATCATCTCTCATATTAGAAAACCGGAAAAAGAATCCATCCCCCCGTTGGCTTTAAAAAAGCCCCGCTATTGAGGTACCGTGTTACTAATTATAGGGGCCATTTTCCCATGTGTTCTCACACCCAGCAAGAGGAGCAGTGCTGAAGGACAGCCCCCAGATCCAAACCCCAGCCACTCTGCCGGATTCTTGAGGTTCCTTTGTGTTCACATAGATGTCATCTTCCAGGAAAAAGGGGGACACTGCCTTCATTCCACCCACTCTTTCTTTTGTAGCTCAAAATCAGCTGGGTTTTAGCTCAATTCTCTACCAACGTGGAATCAGTGAAGGGTCTCTACCAATGTGGAATCAATCTCAGGGTGGCACATAACTCTTTCTCCTTTATCTGGAAATTAACACATGAGACATAGGACCATCTTCATTCTAACCTTGGACAGTATCCCCCAGAGTCCTGTGCAAGACTATGTCAAGAGAGATTCTCTCCGGGACTCTCACCCAGTCTGGATGGAGACACAGGAATCTAACACGAGAAACCTCAGGCTTCCCAGAGACCAGCAACCAACCTGCATCCTCCCTTACCATAGCAACATACTAGAGGTCGTGAATTTAGTCATGACCCCATCCTAATGTGGGCTGGTGGTGGAGGATGATCCTGGTGGTTGATACTGGTCTCCCTCCCAACACTATCAGAAGAGACCCTAGAAGCCATGCTCTCACTGTATCGCTCTCCTGCTCAAAACATACAGCTCTCTCTGAGCCACAAAATAACAGCAGAAATCTTCACCCAGGAATTCAGTGCTCTCTGTGGTACCAGCAGCCATGTTCCCTGCCTATATTTGTTCTTTGTCTTCTCTCCATATTTACCACACTGAGCCCAATGTTTTTCCACATTTTTGTCTTTACATATATATACACTGGTTCTACCAGTGTTTTTCTCCCCCTTTAAGACACAGGCCAAGGGCCTGGAGAGGTGGCTCTCAGCAGGTGAGAACACTGACTGCTTTTGCAAAGGGGCAGAGCTCAGTTCTGAGCACCTATTGGGGCAGCTCATAATGGCTCCTAACTCCAGCTCCAAGGACTCTGGCACCTTCTGGATTAGATGGGCACTGCACTCACCTGCACAAAAGTGCATGCTCTCAATCCAGCGCTCGCTCTCTCTCTCTCTATGGGTACTGCACTCACCTGCACAAAAGTGCATGCTCTCAATCCAGCTCTCTCTCTCTCTCTCTCTCTCTCTCTCTCTCTCTCTCTCTCTCTCTCTCTCTCTCCCTTTCCCTCCCTCCCTCCCTCCCTCCCTCCCTCTTTCTCTCTCTCCCTCCCTCTTTCCCTCTCTCCCTCTCCCTCTCCCCCTCCCCTCTCTCCCTCCCTCTCTCTGTCCTCCCCCTCACCACCCCTTCCTCCTCCCTGTCACACACACAGTTTAAAAATAAAATAAAATGTATTTTTTTTAAAGATATAGGGTCAAGATCTTGTCTTAATTTTTTAAAACTATTGATTCATTTTCTGTATCTGGTGTTTATCCTGTATACATATATGTATATATGTATATATGTATGTGTAAGTGCATGCCTGGTGCCATCAGAGGTCAGAAGAGGGTGTCAGATCCCCTGGAACTGGAGCTACTGACTGCTGTGGAATATTAGTTGAAGACGTGTTACATTCGTTTATGCTGTGGAATATTGATTTAACGATGCAAAGATCTGATGCATTCTTTTATGTCGCATTTGTTTAACTCTGTAAGGCTGTGATACTGTGCCTGTCTAAAACACCTGATGGTCTAATAAAGAGCTCAATGTCCAATAGCTAGTCAGGAGAGAGAAATAGGTGGGACTGGCAGGCAGAGAGAATAAATAGAAGGAGAAATCAAGGGGAGAGAGCAAGGAGTGAGAAAAGGAGAAGGAGAGGAGGATACCAAGGGCCAGCCACCCAGCCAGCCACAGAATAAGAAGGAAAGAAAGGTACACACACACACACACACACACACACACACACACACACACACACACATATATATATATAAAATAAAGGGAGGTAAAAAGCCCAGAGGTAAAATGTAGTTAAAGAGAAACAGGATAGCCGGGCGGTGGTGGTGCACGCCTTTAATCCCAGCACTCGGGAGGCAGAGGCAGGCGGATCTCTGTGAGTTCGAGGCCAGCCTGGACCACCAAGTGAGTTCCAGGAAAGGCGCAAATCTACACAGAGAAACCCTGTCTCAAAAAACAAAACAAAACAAACAAACAAACAAACAAAAAACAAAAAAAAGAGAAACAGGATAATTTAAGTTAAGAAAAGCTGACTAGAAACAAGCCAAGCTAAGGTCAGGGATTCATAAATAAGAATAAATCTCCATGTATTTATTTGGGAGCTGAGTGGCAGCCCCCAAAGAGTAAAAAACCAACTACAATTGACAACTGTGAGCAGCCATGTGGTTGCTGGGAATAGAACCTGGGTCCCCTGGAAAAACAATAAATGTTTCTAACTGCTGAGCCATCTCTCTAGCCCCTAGAGTCAAGATCATTTTCTTTACAGGTCTTCCTACCTGGACCTACAGCCTCCTTCCTGGGTCCCCAAAGTGCTTTGTCCATTGTAGTCTGAGTGTTACAACTTGGTAACGTCTACTCCAGAGTATACCTCTTGTACAGAGCTCTTTATCTGTGCCAGGCTTGGACTTCCTCAGGATGCTGTGCTATCCCTGCCAGTGTCCCCAAGGGAGAGCCTGTGATGGGATGGTGACTCAAAATAATCAGCCAGTAAGAGGAATCTGGAGGCAGACTAAAAGAAGAAAGGAAGGGATCCGCCCCATGCCTACCTGCTCCTCCTCTCCCTAAGTGCTCCTCTGGGTACCTGACCTGTATGCCTAGTCAAAGCTTCCCTGGCCACCTTTTAGGCAAAGGATCCTGTGTAATGATAAGGAAGATGTCAGGGAGAGAACACTGCTTGGGGTTCTGGAGGCCTGGCAGCTGGTCTCGACTTTCAAGAACTCTGGACCCATCAGTACCCCAGTAGTCTACTTCTCTTAGAAGTGAAGGGTTATACTATATGGCATGCCCAACTCTGAGTCTGGGGTACCAATCTCTTTTCTTGTGCTCTGTGACCATGACAAGAACAACCCCCTCCACTGTAAATTGAGGGTTAGATATAGATTATGCAGTTAGAGTTATAGAGTTTTCCAAATGCCCATAGGTCATGCTGAAATGTTTTCACAGATACAGAGTGCAGATTGTAGCACTGACCCCATGTCCTCCACCAGGCTCAGGAGCATCCTCACGCTCACTCCATCCTTATTTTAACCTTAAATTACTTTTACCTACTGTTAGCATGTTGCCCGTCTCCAGTTCTTGGAGCAAGACCATCTTTCTCAGGCTACTGCTCCTGGTAAGGATTCTGCTCTCCCTTCTCCACTGTTCTTCATCACAGACCATTAGTTCATTTGCCTGGTTGGTAAATTGAATTGTGTAGAAGGAAACCTTGGCCAGTACCAGAGGTGGTTTAAGAAGGCTGAGCCCTCATTAGCTTGTTCTCACAAGGGAAGTCAGGGGCCAAGAGACTAAGTCTCTGCTGCGAAAGGAGCAGCATCTACTGGTGGAACAGCTCAATGCAGAAGCGCTCCAAGTAAAAGGAATACATTGCCAGGACTGCCTGGAACAATAAAACACTGCCGTGCTTTTCATGCGAACAGCGATCTCCAGGAATGTCTGTGTCTTGTAGGTCATCCTGCCTGTGCCGCTGGAATCCAGCTTGTCCCAGAAGGAACTGCTGCCACAAGTGTGGAACCAATGGGGATTTCTAGGGCTTGCTTTGTGAAAACCAGTTGCACAGTCACATGACTCGGAGACTTGCGGTCTCAAACGGAGCTCTGGAGATTACTGAGTTCAGCTAGACCTTCTAAACCTTCTACACCCAAAAGCTAAGGGAGCTGTTTTGCCTAAAATCACTTAGCTACTAAGCAAAAAGAGAATTCCTTTGAAATAGATGCTTCTATTCCTGTTTCATAAATAAAAACAAAAGCAAACCAACAAAACCACCCCAAGGCTCAAAGACATAGAGCCAGTTAAGTAGGGAACACTAAGCTTATGTCTTAGTGTTCTATTGCTGTGAAGAGACACTATGACCACAGCAACTCTTTAAAAAGAGAGCCTTTAATTATGCTTGTTTACGGTTTCCGAAGTTTAGTCCCATTGCATCATGGTGGGGAGCCCGGTGGCATGCAGGCAGACATAGTGCTGGAGAAGTGGGTTAGAATTTTACCTCCAGATCTGCAGGCAGCAGGAAGACAGAGACCTAATCACTGGGCCTGGTTTGGCCTTTTGAAAACCTCAAAGCCTACCTCCAGTGGCACACCTCCTCCAACAAGACCACACCTCCTAATCCTTCTGGAACAGTTCCACTCCCTGGTGACCAAGCCTTCAAATCTATGCACCGATGGGGGCCATTCTCATTCAAATATGTCCTGAGTTACTATCAAGGCCATGTCCCTAGTCACCATCCACCTCCTCTGGGGTGGACTATTTTCAAAGAGACATTGAGAGAGGACAAATGGGCTGGGTGTGTCTCTGAGTCCACTGCTGTTGACCTTCATACCCTATGGCAGAACGGCTTCTAGTCCTCCTGCTTGGACGTGTCTTCAGATTCGCTCTCCTTTCCTCTTTCCAGGCTCCTTCCTCCTGCTGAATACCTCTGCAGACTCCAAGCACACGATTCTGAGCCCATGGATGAGGAGCAGCAGTGAGCATTGTACGCTCTCTGTCTCAGTGCACAGACATCTCCAGCCTTCGGGGAGATATGTGGCCCAGTTACTGCCGCACAATGAAGCTGGAAGAGAGATCCTCCTGGTGCCCACTCCAGGGAAGCATGGGTAAGTCTTTCCCAAGGTCCAAATTGATTTTTTTTGAGAAGGTGATTTGGCTTTGGAATGCACATTTCCAGACTCTGACATCTACTTAAGACACACAATTGTCCTTTAATGGGCCGGTCCAGATTGAACCATTACTGCTAATATTCCCCAGGTAGTGCCTTGGGCCTTGATCTGTGGGTCCCCCAGACTGCCCTGGCTAGTGGTCCTTCCAAAGGCCAAAGGACCAGCTGTCAGACTGGGCACTTAATGTGTGGATGTTAAAGATATTCATGCCCTGAGGTCCAGATGGAGCCAAGGAGCAAACAGCTAAAGAGAATGTTAAACAGCTGCCATGAAATCAATTTAATATGCCAGAAAATGGGTTTTATCAGCAGAACGTGTGCAAGGAAGGGAAAAGACAAAATAGTGTAGCCACCCAAGCAGATCCTATGAGACCATGCAGCCTGAAAAATAGGATTAGTCAAGGACACAGCCCAGTGTTAACCCAATGGAGATTAGAAGAGAGCTTTGTTCTAGAACTTGCCAGATGTGTACAACCCTGGAGTCACCCAAGGCCGACACCAGGGAAATCTGCTAAACTTTCTGGAAGTGTGACTCGCTCGCTCAGTGATCCATCATGCCTCCACCAGGAATGACATGGGAAAGCCACTTGACCTAGGCTGTCCGCCTTTTTGTCTCCATTCCTTTCATAATTTTATAAATAGCATGGCAAGGTCTCAGCTCTGAGTGGCCATGTGTTTGATGACTTTTTGGTGAGCAAGGGTGACGATCCCTCTTTGGAGTGATTATACTTGAAGAATTCTGATTTCCTCCCAAGGAAACAGCTCTTGGGAAGAGTCCCTCTTGACTGGGGGCTGTCACCCAGCTTCTATCCCCTGGGTGTGCATACATGGAATCCTGACTATTGCTTTTCCAATGAGGCTATGACATTGCCTCAGTCGTCTCTTTGAAGTCTCTCTCTCTCTCATCCCATGCTCAGGATCTATCTCTATTCGGTTGTGTCTAGAAGAACTGCACGCCACTGGAAACCCAACAGGAATGAAATCTTTTCTTATTTTATTTTTATTCCTTAGTTGTATTTGTTCTTTCACTGGCCATGGCGAGAATGCCGCCGACCTGAACTTATAGGAGCAGTGGTCACCTGCACAAGATCACGCCAGTCAAAATCCCAGCACGAGTAGGAGGGGGGCCTTGAGCCCTGAGCCCTGAGCCCTGGCTGAGGAGTTATTGGCAGTTGATGGTTATTAGGGGAAGAAAATTCACTTTTCTTTGGGGGTGTGGCTACTGGTAGGTTCCCCATGTTGCAGTGGATGGCCCCACACATGTGTGTATATAGGCAGTACCAATTGGACTGGACTCACTGGAGGGACAGAGGGAGAGAGAGACTGAGACTGAGACAGAGACTGAGACAGAGACAGAGATCTGGGAAGGATATGTGTAGGGATGGGGTTCTATGAGGACTTGGAGACAGGCTATGGAGGGCATATATGATCATGACACATAGTATCCATTTAGAAATGACTTCTAGTAGCAGAAAGGATGCTAATCCCATAGCTAGACTCACATCCATCTTTTGGTTTCTGAAATGCCTCTTTGCGTCTCTTGCTCTACTCCAGTCACGAGACGTAGGGAGTGTCAGGTGCCTGAGCTGTCTGTTGTTTTGGGCAAGTGGTTTTCAGGAACTAGGGCTTTTTTCAGCCTAATGTTCTTTTCCAGCAGAAAGCCAAAGGATAAGGCCTCCATTCATTGGAAGGCAGGGTCAGTGGTAGCCTCAGAACAGGCCTGCCTCATTGGTTGATTATTTTGATGTATCATTCCCAGTGTTCCCTCTTCAGGCAGCCTGGTAGAGATCATAGAGTGCTGCTTGGAGCTGCTGAGCCTCCAAGCAATGAATCCCTAAGGTTCTGTGGGTTGAGGCAGAGAATCCCTGATGTCTAGGTGGCTGGAGTTGGAGGTCACCCTGAGAGACACACCTACAATATTGAGGAGTGTGAGGGGATGTCAACACCTCCCACACGGCGGTGCCAATATCCTTGTGGCTTAGAGTCAGGAAGACAATGCTCCTCTCTGATGACTACCCAGAAAGATTTGCTTCAGTATCTTCCTGTGTTCATCACAGCCAAGTGACTTCCCATTTAACAGCTGGAAGAATGCATACAGATAGAAGAAATAGAAAGTGGCAGTAGCTGAACTGGATACACACACACACACACACACACACACACACACACACACACACACACCCTAGTTTGTGTTCTTTCTAGTAAAGCTGAAACCCACTGAAAATTGAGACTGTGTTAGGGTGGAGAGTAGGGGATGAGGAAAACCGAGAAAGAAATGAGGTAACAGAACCTTGCAAAAGACACCAGTTTTTAATCCTCTAGCTCAGTGGTTCTCAACCTTACTAATGCTGTGACCCTTTCATACAGTTCCTCATGTTGTCGTGACCCCCAACCATAAAATTATTTCATTGCTACCTCACAACTGTAATTTGCTGCTGCTAAGAATCATGATGTAAATATCTGATATCCAGGATATCTGATGTTGTGACCCACAGGTTGAGAATCACTGTTGTAGTTCCTCAAGGCAAACAAGCCTGGGGCCATGTGATGCTAATACCTTCAGGGGCAGCCTTCCCTTTGCAGGTGATAAGACAGGGAAACCACTACCCCACTGTGTAGCTAGGCTATGAACTTCCTTAAGGCTGCCATAGCCACCAAGCTCAGATCCTCTCTGCTGCTGTCCAATGTGACCTGATTACACCTCTGCAGGGTGTAAACTGAGACAGGAGAGGGGAATGAGGATTATGCTGAGGCAGATCTGGTGATGTGGACCCCCATACCTAGAGAGACTTTGTCCCTATCCTAGGCTCAGGAATCTCAGGTCGAGGAACGTTCTCCCCATCCTTGGCACAGCCATTGTGGACTTCAGTGGTGTACAGGAATAATTCCAGCTTTAAATTAAACATGCCTTGGGCCAGCTTCTGGCTTCCAACTAGATCAATATGAAGAGAGTGTGAGGTGTCAGCACAAGGGACAATCAATAGCCCATTCTACTGCATCGAGGAGTTCTGTTCTCCTGGGCATCTTGGCAACTTGGCCAACACAAGGCCCTTGTCCAGCAAATCAGAGCACTCTGGATATTTGTAAGTTAGATCAGGGTCTCTCAGCTTCACGTTACTGACATTTGGGGCAGAAGAATTCTTTTTGTTAAATGGGAACTGTCCTGCATTTTCTACCAATGGCCCCGGCCTCTACTAAACTAGGTGGCATCAGAACATGGGCACCCCCTCCGCAATGTACCAATCAAAAACATTCCCAGATATTTTTCTAAGTGTTCTATCTCAGCAAAAAGGTCCACACTGGGAACCAGTCAGTTTTATGGAGCATTGTAGAGCTGGGAGAAACTGTGAGATTGGCCTAGTTCAAGCTTCTCAATTTATAGATTTAGTAACTAAGCCCAGAGAGGAGAAAACTTGCTTCATGTCACATCACAAGATTTATTTTGTCAAGTTGAGTGTCTGCAATCCTGCACTCATGACAGTGTGTCAGTCACTGTGGTTGGTCATGGCTTACAATGACATGTAAAGCCTAGTTCATACACTTGAGTAATAACACAGGTATGGCTACAATGTATTCAGTTCTTCCCAGATGTACTGGCCAGTCACTGCTGTATCCCTTTCATGCATTTTCTTACTTAGTGTTAATAAAAACACAATGAAGTATATTATTGCTGTCATCTCCCATATGGCAGATATAGACACCAGGTGAAGCCAATTAACCCCCCTGAAGCCAAAGGCTGGGCAGTATGGAGGTGCTCTGAACCCATCCAGCAGCCAGACTTGAGAGCATTTTCATCCATTGCTGTAAGAGCTCAGTCGGGTCATAGCAGTTCAGCAGGAAAATCATAGTTCAAGTGCTGTGTTGAATGAGAAGTCCTGAATTTAAAATCCTATCTTGCTCTTCACTGATCAGCTTTGATAAGATCAGAGAGCTCTGGACATTTGGAAGTTAGAGCAGGGTTCTCTCAGCTTCATGTTACTGACATTTGTTAAGACCACAGAGGTACAAAGAGTATACAAGATCAACCCCACTACCAACCGTGTTCTGTGAAAGAGCTTTTTCCCTTCAGGCAAATCCCGTGTTTTCTTAAGCCTTTGTTTCCTCGTCTGTACATTAGGAATGCTGCTGCTGACCCTGTCCATGGGCTGCTGTGGGGTCCCTTCAAGGATGGGGACATTCTGTCTGTGGGATGTAATGCAAGTCTGGGGGCGGGTGTTATGCTTAATATCCTAGTATGGTCTGTTCTGAGAGCCATGAATCTGGTCCCTGCTTATGGGGTCCTGCCAGAAGAACCAGTGGCTTACATCACCGAACGTTCACTCCCACAGTAACATAGCGCTCAGAACAGCAAGGGGGACACGTGACAGCCCTGTGACAGTGGCTGTGATGATTACAACTGGGGCTGGCTTCCTCTCATAACAGGCGGTGGTCATTTGTAGACCAGTCGTTGGAAAGCAACAGTCAATGTTTGCAACCACAAGGGAGGGAATAGTGATCACCAAGTCAGCTGGAGGGAGCCTGGCTCTGAGGAGCAGGCTAAGGACTGACAATTCAGACTCTACCAAGTCCTGCTTCCACGGCGGCAGCTCGGGGAACAGCAGTCTGCCTACGAGCACTTGGAGGCAGAGGAAAGGCAGTCGGGGACGCACGCAGCTGCTCACTTCCTAGTCACCTGGAAAGCAGTAGTGTGTGTCAGGGTGTGAGCAGCCGAGTCTGCCAAGACTGCCTCTCTATAGAAGGGCTCTCTTGGGTGGCAGAGAGATGTGGGCGCAGTCTGCTCACCACCCGGCCAAAATGGCTACAGAAGCAAGGAAACGGAGAACCAGGGCTGTCCAAACAGCCAGCCCCGGGTCTGGCTGGCTACTGAGAGACAGAGCGCATCGAAGCTAGAAATGAGTGGTCAGTAAGTCTGTCACGTGAATTAAATGAGTGTGATAATACCTATTTAATGTGGCGAGTTGTGAGATGGCATGAGGAAACGGCTCACATTGTGCACGGTTGTGGGAGATGCTTAATAATGCTCGATCCTTTTCCACACGAGCGTTCGTTTTCCAGCTGTGGAACGAGTGCCTTGCCTGTAAGACGCGCCAAAGATGGCGGAGCCGCAGAGCACATGGCCGTGGCTTTCCAGGAACATCCAGCCCGTTAATGAAAGCAAGTTTCAAACAGCAACAGCTTTGTTGGAGAGATAGTAAGATGCTGAGCCAGATTTTGCCTCTGCCCAGTGAGCTGCCCGCTGTACCATGCTGCCCCGGTGATGTGTTTTAACAAGATCGATCCTGCAGCAATCGGCTGTGCATAGCTAGTGCCCTCCTGGGTTCTGGAACATAGGCTTAAGGGCTTGTGGTGTCTGAGGCTGTAGGAGAGAATTTCCTGGGCTCTTTCCCAGACATCCATCTCAAGTCCCCCTTGCGTAGATTTCTCCTGCAGCCATGACTATCTGGGTATTTTATTATGTGTGACCAGAACTCCACAGTGTGTGAAGGGAACAATTGGTCCCCAAGGGCATAAGTGTTGCCAATCACTTGAATTGCTAATACTTGAAAGACATACATCTAAAGGATGTGTTGATATTGAGGTTTGAGCCCAGCAAAGCTGTCAGGAGCATCTCAGTGCCAACATGCCTATTGCAGAAGATGGAAGAGTATGGAGATGCTCCTCTGTGCAAACCCTCCCTCACCTTTCTACAGATGTTAGCCCTAGTCCCAGAAGAGACTGAAGCCCAGAGTCGCCATCAGTTTCTGTGTGGGGAAGTTGAAGTATGATGTGATATCAGAGGTTAAACTGCATGCTTATGGCAGAGCCAGGACTCAATAGCTCCTCCATGCTCTTTCCTGTCATCCTCCTGGCTGAATAGCTGTGACTGGAAAGGCCCAAATCCATTTCCCTCAAGTGAAAATCTGCAAATACCTGCTCAAGTGTATATCCAGACTGGATGCCGTTCTTACTTAGGCAAAGCTGGTCTGACCCAAGATCCCAGCTTTAAAAAGTGGTAATGATACTACCAGGGAGATATGCCAGAGTAATGTAACCCTAAAAGAGATGGGCATTGGAGGCATGGTCTGGGTCCTGATTCTTTCTGTGGTTTGCAGTGTGAATAACCACAGCCCTTCTAGCTTGGGTGTCTCACCTCCTCTAGAGGACGTCACAGGGATACTCAGCTGCCATTCAACATCCGTTCTGTACCATCGACCCCTTTCTCCAGATGCTGTCCAGATCTGGGTCAACGGTTCTCTCCATCTCTCTGCCATTGGTCCCTCCTAGCAACCACAGGGACAATTCTTCCTACCTTTCCACAGGGACCTTCCCTCCCCGGCACACAGAACCTTGGCTTTTCTTGGAAGCTGATAGGACAGGATATCTCATGGGGCTGAGTGAGGGATGGTCCCAGAGAAGCATTCAAGTGGAAAGATGCTGCAGGGCACCCCACTTCTGAAAGGAGTTGATTGCTTTTCCAGAGTTGCGCTGGGTTTAACTTCAGGCTTCCCAGGGCACTGTGGCAGGCCTGGGCAAGGCAGAGCAATCAGAGGCTGTAGCAGTCAGCATCCTGCCAGAGTTCTCCTCAAATCCTGTCTGCATGATGAATGGGATCAGGAATAAAAAAAAAGGTGATCATTTATTGAAATTGATGCCCTCGAGTGGCAGTGTCACAATGATTTAATTTGAGGCCCAGCTTTTTCTTACTTTCAAAGTCATTCCCAGTGTCAGCTCCTCTCTCTTTCCCCTTGGTCTGAATAACACACTAATAAATATACAATAAGGGCTTTAATGTCTGCGTGATTTACACTAAAAAGAGAGAGCCACTCAAAGGCTTTAAAGATAATTTTTAAAAGCCTTAAAACTCACACCCTGGCTCGTCAGAGGCATATTTCCTGGATACTCTAGCTTAGAAACAATCCTGAAATCAGAGTTCTCTGAGTACGGGGGGGGGGGGGGGGGGGGGGGGGTGTTACAGGACACAGGTACCTGAGGGCTCTTGAGGCCTGTGGTCCACCCGCAATGGAGAGCTTGGGTGAATCTGTGTTTCTCAATAAGATGACAAAAATTCTACCCCATGGCTCATTGTGAAGGTCGAACTAGACAAGGTGTGGAACCTGTCTAAACTGCTCTCCCGCCTCTTCTAAGTGGTCCAGGGATGCTCTTCCTGTAGGCTCACTGTGGTTAGGGGACATAAACATGGTCAGAGCCAAGATATGAATTCGTTTCCCTCATCCTTCGTGTGACTAACCAGGCTCTTTGTGATGGAGTCCAACTCACTGTGCCTGGATTTACCATATTTCTCACCGTTTTGGGTAACAATATTGCGGCAACTTTTCAAATGTTGAAATTCTCTGCAGGAACTGGTCTACCCTCCACCACAGTAGATCTGAAAATCTGGTGACAGAAATCAGAGCCACACCTTCTAAAATCTTCATATAACTGAGTCCTATCCTCAACTAGTCATATGATTTTATTCACCTTCGAGGGGGGGCATGAACATATATATTTTTAGAAAACTCACTGGGGACTCCACTCTACATCAAAAAATAAGAATCATAGTTTTCATCCTGGCTTAATTGCTTGGTCATGTAAGTTGATAGCTTTACATAACCACCTGACAGAGCATTAAGGAGAAAAGAAAATGCTGGGGAATATGGGATGGACCGATGTAAGGCGGGTAGTCCTGTTCTTCCACTCATAGGCAGATGCTCTAAGATCCAACTGTAACCCAAGCTTGACTGTGCAGTCCTCAAACCAGAACAGCCGGAATGTAGTTGAGTCCTGTATCTGACTTATCTTTACTGGTGGCTATACTCACAAATACTTCCAAAAGGATTTTCAGAGCCCCTGAGAAGCTGGGTTACAGCAGAGGTAAGAGAGTCCAGACCTGTTGGTTTCAGAGAAAATCTCTTCCCCATCTATGTGTTTATCCAACCATCTACATAGCCCTCATGATGAGTGCATTCATACTAAATATCTATGTATCTGTCATCTAACCATATGTGTATATTATTTCTCTCTCTCTCCATATATCCATCTGATGTTTTTCTGTTGACTGAGTGGCTGCACATGAGTCTACTGATACTTTAATTATTGTCTGCCACCCCAGTCAGTGCCCCACCAGCCACTCAGTCCTTGGCCTGGTGGGACTTCCAGTCCTGCGGCCCCAAGTCTGCTGTGGCCACCATATGTAGGTTTAAATTAAGTCTCTATTGTTCAGTTATCAATAAGACTCAGAAGTCAAAGGCTGGAGTGAAAACCTACTAGCTCAGAGAGGCTGAGTAGCAACTAGTTGACCTTACTTTTTGGCTGGAGACACCACAAGAGACATGTCTCTTCCCTCATCCCAGAAACAAGAGGAAGCTCAAACTTCAGCCCTTGCCCTTTTCTTCCTGTGTGAATTCTCTGTCCAAACTGCTGACTTCTCAATGGTCAATTCTGGTCAGCTAGTCACTGGCTCTGGCCCCTGATTCAAGGTATAACTTTATTGGGCAGTCTCAGGAGTGTTAGAGTGCAAATATCTGACAACATCCATCTATATACTCATTCATACATCAGAATTTCATGTGTTGACTCCCATCTGGACCCCCGCTACACAGCCCCTTATTGTGTTCTTTGGAGGCAGAATCTCACCAGCTAATAGTTATAGTGAGAATCTTCTGTACTGTGCCTATTTAGTTTACCAGGTACATCAGCATCCACTAACCCACTTCACCTTCACTCTGATCTTCTTCATGCACATTATTCTCATTTTATAGATGAGTAAGCTGAACTCAGAGAGCTCTGTGATTTGTCTGGAGTCACGGATGGCACAGGGGACCACTGTTTGCTGGGCTCATTTCCTTTTGTCTTATCATTGCCCCAGAGGGCCTTGCAGTGATGTTCTGGCCCCTTGCCTAGCTCTGAGGAAAGAGGGAACTGTTCTCATCTATTAGCAAAATCTCTTTTCTCAGAAACCCATCTAATGCTGAGCCACAGCCTTGAGAGTGGAAAGCTTGGCTTGCATATCTTTTACTCCCCTGAGGCACTTGGCATTGTGTGTCACACATAGTAGGCATTCAATGATAGCCGAGTAGGTGGATTTAAGCACAGTTCCACAATGCAGCACTTTTAAAAGCTGTGCTCTGGATCTAAAGTTAATGTTAAGGCTCAGTCAACGGGAAGATGGAAAGTCCTGTCTCCCGCCCTCCACTGCCACCTTAGGATAGATACGTGTTCTTCCCTGGGCCTCAGAAAGCAGCTGTCAAAGTGCACCTCAACTGTGAAGGTTGCCACTAACTACAAAGGACAATTCCTTTCCTGACAGGTAGAACTTTTACTCACGATTGCTTTCATTGGCAGGCGTCAAAAAAAAAAATAATATAATAAATGGAAAGACCATCAGCTTCTGCCAGCTTTGACCTTCGTGGTTTGACAGCCAAAGGCTTGTAGTGGGGGCCTTTTGAGCTGGCTGCTCTTGTTTTCTTACTCTGCCCTGGATAGTTGATGGATTGAACCCCAGAAGGATGAGAGAATTGTGGATACTTGTAACCCTTGACTTGTCAAAAAGGCATCTTGGCAAATCCCATAATGATAAATAGACGTTGTATACAAAGAGAAGTCAAAATGGATTGAGAGAATAACGCCTCACCTCAACAGAGCTTATTGAAGCTCACCATTTCCCAGCAGGGACAGAGATATTAGAATAAATAGAGGAATTTCGGTGATAGCCCACTGGGGGCAAAAAGATTCTCATTCGTTCATCTATTCTGACAACAAAGGTTTATGATTTTTCTCAGCCACTGGCATCACTGGGGCACTGGTGGCTCTTGCAGTTTCTAGGCGTTGGACAGCAGCGGATACTACAATTCTGTGAGGAGACGGTTGCAATGGTTTTTTCGCATAGGTGTTATGGGACTACTGGTGGTCACTAGGCAACACAGCCCAAAGAGCTGTCTCTAAAGGGGCAGAGGGAATGGGTCAGGCGCCAAAGAGATGAAGGTATCTGGCCCAAAGTACAGCTGTGCAAGAGGCCGGGCAACCTGAGGAGGTAGGTGATGGGCTGGGACATCCTTTGTATTTGTCACTTAGAAACTTTCCATCAGTTCCCTGATTGGTCTCTTGGAGTTCTTATTCTTTCCTGGGCTTGTGTGGCGATGAAGCCCTTAGCTGTCCACAGAGGCTACTTCAAGGAGTCTATTCTCTGGACCCACATCACCCAGCCTGCACTTGGAGCAAATGGCCTGGGATAAAAGCTGAAAGGACCACAGTTGGGTCCAGGTACTGTCCTCATTGGCTCTCTGCTGCTGTCTTCCTTTCCAGTGAGAACTCCAGGTACCTATGGGTGATGTACAAATGCAAGAATGTCTCACCATAATGCAGATGGATCTCAGAGTAGAGACCCTTATCTTTGTTGAGGTTGGATCAGATTCCAGATGTTTCCTATTGTCCCTCCCTTCCCACTTTTGCAGGAATAGGGAAAATGAGTTATTTTTCACCAGAGAATCTTATGCATCCTTTAGTACCTAGTGCAGTGTCTTCAATCTGAAAAGACCTTGTAGTGTTTCCCAAGTGGCATTGAAAACTGGTGACACCTTGCAGCCTTGGGATCCTCACATCTAGTTACTGACCTGCCCTCAATATGGTCTCCTGTTGGCTTCTAAATTCTCACACATAAAGGATCTTGCAAGGACAAAGTTACCAGCTAGAGAGAGCCAAGACCTGTAGCCTGAGGGATCCGCTCTCTTCCATCCTGCATTGTCCTTAATTTGCTTAGAGAAAACCAGTGAGAAGGAAAATATAGGAGAACTCCTCACTACTTATTCTCCACTCTCCAGCATCAGACCCTATTCTAAGCCTCTTCCAGTAAGGATGCTGAGAGGTTTTCCCAGCATCACACACCCAGCATGAAGATGGCATTGAACCCACACCATCCAATGCTACATTTTATGCTCCTAGTCACAACCCTTTGTGTCCCTCCCACAACGGCAGCTGTTAACTAACAGTAAACTATTACCAATCATTACTTATTGTTAAGAAACCCCAGCTGCATATTACCTGTAGCATAAAAGCAATCCTTCCTCTTCAAAACAAAGGGCGAAATTCAAGAGAGTTGTCGGAGACCAATTTTGGAGAGCCAGCAGAGAGAGGAACGCGAACTAACAGGCATGATACCTGTACTGCTGGAGGTGTGGTCCATCTAAGGAACCAGGTCCCTGCTTTCTTGTCTCCGCTTGGGTAGTTCCCCTCACCTTTCAGAAGCCATGTCTGCCTATGCTGAGGACACAAATGGAATAACAGAGTCACCGGCATTTTTTTTTTTTTATTTGAAACAAACTGTCTAGACAACGGATGGTTGTGATGTTCCAGGGTTGGAAACAGAAGTACGGTAGCCCACATGGTAGCCCGGCTGGACTTACCATTCATTCCTAGCCTCAAAGCAAACCTCTTTGTTTCTTACTGTGTAGCCTGCTTCTGGGCGCTCGCTCCTCTTCCCCTTCTGTTTTGTTTATAGCGCTGTGCAGACATGCCTCACTAAACTCTGGGCTTTGGCAGAAATGCCTTCTCTTATGGTTCAGAGCCTTAGTTAAAAGCTGTAGCCACCATGGGATTTCAAATTTAAAAGGCTTCGCGAAGTCTGCAAACAGATTTGGTGCCGTGTTTACTCCTGAGAGAATTTTACATCACTAAGCTCAGTGAATGAGCAGCCCCACAGCTTTCAAATTACTGATCTCCACTTTGCCAGTGGGTAAGGGTTTTTTGATAAGAGAGGGGAGGACACTTGGGGAAGGTCATGACTTCCTAAGATTAGGTGGGGGTCCAGGCATGAGAGTCACTACTATCCACCCAGAGTCTGGAGCTGTCAAAGAGCCGGGTCTTCCTGCCCCACAGTTCAAATGCCATGTGCATAATGGGCTTAGGGAAATGAGATGCGTTCTGCCCCTCACCCCTGTTCCCACTTTTGTGTGTGCAGATGTGCAGATGTGAACCATACATCTGGAGGTCAGAAGTCAACTCAAATATTTTTCATCAGGAGCCATCCACCTTGGATTTTGTTGTTGTTTTTAAGATAGCATCTTCCACATTATGGCCTGTAGCCTACCAATTAGGCTAGGCTTGCCAGCCAGTGAGCTCAGGGAATCAGGCTGTCTCTACCTCCACTGTGCTGGGATGACAAGTACAGACTCCCATGCCCAGCTATTTACGTGGGCGCTGGGGATCCAGATCAGATCCTCATGCTAGTGAGATAAATTCTTTGCCTAAAAGGTACCCAAGGGGGAAGCCACAGCAGCCTGAATTCTCTCCTGCTGTTAATGCTAAGGAGCAATAACTGAAGTCCTTAGAGTAGCCGCAGAGACCCTTCCCGCATGAAGTCTCCAAATGGACCAAGTGGAGGCTGTGGGCGCAGAGCAGGTGGGTGTTGCGGCCTGTTCAGCTACGCCCAACCACTGAGTGGACGCTTGCTCAAGACCACTCAGTGGACACCTGCCCAAGACAGAATCCTATCTGAACTTGTCTTCAGCACAGCTCCCAAAGCCTTGGTCTGGCTGCCCGGCTCTCCCTGAGCCTAGCTCAGCCCGTTTCCTTGGACTCTTCATTCAGATCAAACCATTCTGTGTTGCCCACATAAAGCAAAAACTTCAGGCCTCCTTGGTCATCAAGAACAATCCTCCTGCTTTAAGAAGACATGCTTTAGCCTCCTCCCACAAAGCCTTTCTAGAGACCTCAGACCCATGCATGCAGAGTTGATTATGTTTTCCTTTATGTGAACATTTTCCGGCTACGCCACATCTCTATTAGAGTTCTCACAGCACTCGGCCACATTTATTCTTATCAATTAGGCTCCTTCAAAGAAGGATGGTCATTATTTCTTCTTCATACTTCTAGCGCAGTGCTCAACCCAGTATGTGTTCAGAAAATGCTTATTAAATCAACAAATTCCTAAGTTAATTGGACCAGAAACTCTTTGAGAATAGAAACATGGATTTAAGGAAAATAAAATGCACCAAAACCTCATCTCTATGCTCCATAAAAGCTCACTTCCTTCTGTCTCAAAAACAAGATACTGTGTTCACAGTCATGGCCACAGTGACTGCCCTCAGGCATCACTTCCCCGTAGCCCTGGCCATCCCACACTGGCAGGCCAATGCTGGCCTGTGTAAGCTGTGGAAATGGATTCTTAACATCCCTAGGATGTGCTCTAATCACCAATGCTGTGCTTACTTCCATCTTCCCATCCTCTGGGTTATTTCCTGTATATTTCTTACTCTCCCATTCAAGACATCTACTCGGGATTCCCCCTCCCCCTCCCTCACCCTGTTTCCCATTCCTGAGTTTACTAGTCTTTATACAACCACTTAACCACACCGACTCCTGTTGAGTGTTTTATTTTTTTTTTCAGACAAGCTAAGCTGAATTCCAATTACCTTCTTTCCAACTGTTCCTTAAATATTCCCTTCATTATTTTGCTCTTCTCTCCCAGGACTAAAATTCCTCCCTGCCTGCATGAAATTACAATCAGTATTCTATTAAATGTTTACCTACAGACCTCAGAGTGACTCCCCTGGATTGAATTTCTGGTCTTCCTTGCTCTGATTTACTCACCCTCCCCCAGGGGACTCTCTTATCTACCTAGTCATCCTCTTCAAAGACTTAGATTATTCCCATGTCCAAAAGAAAGAAAGAAAAGAAAAACAAATCCTTGCTTCTTTGTCGTCTTTCTTGGTCATCTGTCTGTCACCTTGTCCAGCTTAGGGATGGCCTCTGGGGTTTGGACAGCTTGCTGTAACAAGTGCAACTATTTACGGCACATGAGCCAGGCGATTCAGTGATTGGCAAAGCTAGAGTTCTGATGGAAATAAACCCCCTGTACTATATATCCACGACCCCATGGTCCTGGTCCTCTGGCGGCTTTTCCAATTGCACATTCCTTTGTGACTATGTCTGAGTTCGAGGCAGAGTAGAACTTGAGAAGTGTTTCAGTTGAGGCATCTTGAGGCATGAAGGAAAATAATTGCATTCCGCCTCTTTCCACAACCCTGAGCCCATGGAAGAGCCATTTCCAGAGCTCAGTTCTGACTTGCCTGGCCTCAGTCAGTGGTGTGCTCATCAAAGCTCACCTTTGACTTGCCCTAGCCAGTAGGCTGCCAATCATGTTGAAAAACAGATTGCCCCTCTGCAGATCAGCTGAGATAGCTCCTTGGAAAAGCCTGATAGTGGTCCCTTGGCTATGAAATGTTAGAAAGTGATTCAGTACCCGCATAGTTTTAAGCTTCCGGTGTTTTTCCATAAAGCAATGGTAATACCTTGTAGGATCACCGTGAACAATGACAACCAGCACATACTAGCTGTTTACCATACTCAGAGTACTAAGCGTATAGTTGCACTTAATAGTTCAATTTTTTCTATAAATGAGTACTGTAACAATGTATATACAGCTCCTAGGATGATGTCGGTATCTATTAATTCCCTCTGTTCTTCTACTATTTTAGTGATCTTTTGTTTGCCCCCTGGGGTCACATAGAGCAAGTCCACTTCCCCTGAGGCCCTTTGTCATCCCTCTGAGGAGTACCTCCACATCTTACCTCCCCCCACCCCGGCAATCATCAGAGTTTTTCTATTGCTCATTTTCCAGAACCCTGTTCTTCATTCAGAGAGGATCTTAACAATGAGCCTCCTCCCACTGAGGTAGCCGAAGCTTAGCTCACTGTGTTATTAGCTGTTCCCTGGCCCCAGAGCCTCAGCCAACAACTAAAGTTGACACCATGAGGAGCCGTGGAGGCTGCTGCACACTTCACAAGGACCATTTCTTAGACGCTTTGCATCTTTTCTTCCTGAGGGAGAATCCTCACGTCTCTCTCTCGGGGTAAGAAGGATTTTCTTGTTGGCCTCCACCGTTCCTCAGAAACACCTCACCCAAAAAGAAATTTCATTCCGGCCCCAATGTCCACGTCATCTCGCTTCGTCTGCCGTCCCCGCGCTCCGCCAGCTTTGCCCCATTGTTCCCCCTAATTGCCAAAGACGTTTTTATACCGAGTCAATTGCACCAGGCTCAATGCAAAATGAATCAATTTGAGGGGAATCTAAGCTGCACTCTTGTCTCAAGTGTGCGTTAACATTCAGATGAGCTATTTAAAATGGGTCCAGGTTAGTGCCAGAGAGACAGCCTCATCATTATTCTGACTCATCCCTTGCGGCTGGACTCCAGGGAGGGGAGCTGGGAAACCCTCTCTCAGTCTCTAGCTCTCTAGGGAGGAATTAAGCTAGGTGATATCTTTGAAGAGCTCAGATGTCAGGGTCTGATGGGCAAAACTGAGTTTGGCTTGGTGAGTGCACAAGGAAGTAAAGGTGGGTAGAGGAGACAAAAGTGAGAAAGGATTCCACACCCCCAGCCTCCTTCACTTGCTTGCTATACACGCATGCACACACGCCCACGCACGCATGCACGCACGCACACGCGCGCGCACGCACATACGCACACACATGCATACAAAAACCAGATTTAAGTACAGATCCGACAGCCAGAAGTCTTTGGCTGTAAAACAAAGCAAACCCAAGAAGTAAACGGCACCTGTCAACACTCTGATTTCAAAATTAAACAATGTTCTAGAACTGGTGAGAAAGCAAAGCCGCGCCGCAGAGGATCATGTGGTGATTCAATGAGCTAATTCTTCTATCATCGGGAGAGTCAGATAATATCTCCATTAGTAGCCAGAGGTTTAAAGATGGGAGCGAGGGGCAACGCCAGAACAATTGCCTGATTTATGCGTTTTCAATCACTTGGGCTCATGGCCTAAACTGGTAATGGACTCTATCCATCAAAAAATTATTCTCTCCTGGCATGCTGGCTTCTGAAGAAATCTGGATGTCCTCGCAGAGAATTGGTTAAATGATTTAATGTGTGTGAAAGCTCTTAGCACGGTGCCTCAGTAAAAGGTGGAGGCATCTATCCGGTCTATTTTAATTACAGGCTCTAGATATCATGATACATTATACACACGCAAGAGAAATAAAAGATCAGTTGTACGACAGAGACCCCCCGGGCCTGAAGTGTATGGCCGTCAGTGGTGTAAAAGTGGCACCTTCTCAGGAAGATACGCCAAAGCATCCCTGTACCCTATTGTCTCTTGTTTCTGGTCTTTGAAGTAGCCCAAGTCTGTATAAGCTCACCAGGCATGCACATTTCTGTTTTTCCCACTGGTAATTCAGCTTCATCAAGACGTGCATACCTTACATTTCCATTTCAGTCCTCCAAATCCAAAACAGTGCCGACCACAGACAGGTATTCCAAGAAGTGTTGAGAAGTGCACACTTTCAAATGGCCTCATGCTTAAGGCTGGAGAGACGGCTCAGTTGGTAAAGCACCTGGTATGCAGGCAAGCATGAGGGCCTGAGTTCGAATCCCAAAGCCTACGTAAAAACCCAGGTGTGGAGATAGATGTTCGTAATCCCAGTGCTGGGGAGAAAGAGATGGGAAGATCAGTGGAGTTTTCTGGCCAGGACCTCAGTGAATCTCCAGTCCCAGTGACAGACCCTGTCTCAAATAAAATGAGAGAGGGAGTGGGGGTGTCATGCTGGTTTGCTAGCCGACCCCGATGATGAGAATTGTAGTGGGTAGCCATTCCAGCTTTGATCTGGAAGTTCCAACCCTCATTGAGACTTCGGCAACCATCATGCCTACAAGGCAGGGCCAAGGGAGGCGCCTGGAGATCTGAGATCTGGATGGGCGGTGCTCTCACTCGGTTTCGGGACCTTGGATGGTGAAGGTGGGCCAAGCAGAGCTCCAGAGAACACCGCTGGACTGGGATACACCTTCCCCAGACCCCGCGACCTACCTATCCCTTAACTTGTAAGTTACGCCATTAAATAAATCTCCTTTTAACTATGTGGAGTGGCCTTAATATTTTCACCAATTTCTGGCGCCCAACATGGGGCCCGAACCCACAACCCTGAGATTAAGAGTCTCATGCTCTACCGACTGAGCTAGCCAGGCTGGTAGCCCAGGCTGGCCTCGAACTCACAGAGATCCGCCTGCCTCTGCCTCCCAAGTGCTGGGATTTAAGGCATGCGCCACCACCGCCCGGCTCCAAGTTGGTGAAATTATTAAGGCCACTCCACGTAGTTAAAAGGAGATTTATTTAATGGCGTAACTTACAAGTTAAGGGATAGGTAGGTCGCGGGGTCTGAGGAAGGTGTATCCCAGTCCAGCGGTGTTCTCTGGAGCTCTGCTTGGCCCACCTTCACCATCCAAAATCCCGGAACCGAGTGAGAGCACCGCCCATCCAGATCTCAGGTCTCCAGGCGCCTCTCTTGGCCCCGCCTTGTAGGCGTGACGGTTGCTGAAGTCTCAATGGGGGTTGGAACTTGCAGATCAAAGCTGGAATGGCTACCCACTACAGAGAATAACATCTTACTTCATTTTTCCAGGCAAGCCTAGAGCAGTCGGGTCCCTGAGCAGCGGCAGGACACATGGTCGATTCTCTGCTGTACGATGCTTACTCTACAGCTGGTGTCATTCTCAGTCCCATCACCCATGTTCATCCATTTCATCTTCACAATAGTCCTGTGCTGTCACATCAGATTAGTCCCACTTAATAGATGAAGAGTTGAACTTCCTCCATCACACAGCTAGCAATGATCAAAGGTACAGTTTGAGCCCATGGGGAGGTAGGGGGTCTCACTTCAGAGTTCATGGTCCTTGCATTCTTTATGACCTCTCCAGATAAGAAATCGTAGTCTGGGTGTGTATCTCCATCAGTAGAGTGCATGTCTAGTCTAAGAAAAACTCCTGGTTCAGTCCCTAGGGGAAGTGTTCCCTGGCTCCGAGAAAGTGGTTTGCATTGGCCCTGTCAGAATCACATGGTATGTCCAGTGGCAGAGGCAAATTCCACCAAGAAGGTCTCCTCTATATCCCACATCAAATGCCATCTCTACTACCTAGCCGGCGGCCCTCCTTCATTTAGCCATCATTAGACCCAGGAGAGACAATGACATGTAATCCATCTGGGGAAAAACAGCAGAGCTATGAGAAGCTTTCAGTGTGGTCGGGAGAGGTGTGTTCTGCCCAGCCCTACAACCCCAGGTCATGGATGGGTGAGGATCAGGAGTCAGAATCTGATCTACACACCAACCATCCCCAGATGAGCACTTAGTAAAGAGCTTGCTTTATTTTATTCATAGGCAAAATTAAATAACAAGCCACTAAGAGGGGAACCGCATACATAATGTATCATCGGATAAACCGAGGCGATGTAGAAACGACCAAGTCCATATGCATTCCTCTGCCATGTCAAGACAGACTCCACCTCTCTCTGTGTTCCGAGCCCTCACTAAAATCACTGAAATCTGAGGACACTGATCGCTTCCCACCCTAGTAAGCCAAGCCAGAGGTGGCCTTCCACAGCTGCATGTTGGGGGGCTTCCAAGCCCTCCAGAGCAAAAGTGAAAATAGCTCTTTTCCAATTGCCTCATGAAAATGTTTCCCTCTGATCGAACTTTCTCCACTTGCTTGTGCGTTTTGACGCCTGCACTTAATTGCTTTTAAACAGGGGGCAGCTACGGTCGGAGAATTCAGAGTTACATCTGCATCTTTTGTGTTGAAGCTGTTTTACCGCATGCTTCTAAAGCTGCTTACAAACAGGTTGCTTTGGATGAGACTAATGTAAGTCCCACCAGGCTTGCTATAATTAATAGTCTGCTTACATGATGGGAGAGAGAAAATTGTGTATTGATTCTCAATTCCAAAAGAAAATCAACAATGGTTTCCCACAACCCCATGATTTCATTTTGACTCCTCTCTTTCCCCAGATCTTACCCCAAGGTCTACCCCCACCTCTTTCCCAGGGATGTTCCTCTTTGTCTTCATTCACTCATTCGTGTATTGATATGCTAGATGCTTATTTCAATAAATATTCCTCCATACATGCAGAGAAATGTGCCAAAGGGTGGAAGCAGAGGCAGTCCTCATGAGGCCTGCCTTACAGAGAGGGAAAAATGGATATTACAGTAGAATTCTATGCACCATCCTGTAATTATTGTAATGACGCATGACTAGAGAGGACTGTCACATGAAGGGCCTGACATGAGCCAGAGGATCATGGTAGCCTTCCCCAAGGAGGTGGCATTTGAACTGGAGTTCAGTTGGAGGGACAAGTACAGAAATCTTCCAAGGAGAGAGAGGGCACACATGAAGCCACAGAAAGGAAAGACTCGGGCATCTTCAAGAAAATCAAGGGAAGTGCACATCTGGGCCCAGATGAGCAGAGAGTTTGGATGGAAGCCCGGAAACAGAGACATCACAAGCATATAGGGCCGTAGTCGTGATCTTCAGAGCCAAGCAAAGCCAATGTAGTTTTGGGTAAGACTGTAAATTGGATGTAGGAGAGCAGTGAGGTATGAGGACCTCAGATCTTTGAAGAACCTTAGGAGAAGAGGGTGTGGTTCTGAGTAGAGAGTGGGCTATAGAAATAGCTCCAATGATTGGGAAGGGGGATTTTTTTTTTTTATTTTGCTTGATCAACATGGTAGATGGAGCCATTCACTGGAGCAAGCCAGATAAAGGAGACACAGGTATGGAATGAAAGTACAAAGTCCATTTTGGAGGTGCTAAAGTTTCCCCAAACTTAGAAGCATCCAAGCAGACAGGAATCTGGACTTTGGAGGCAAGATCTGGATTGGAAGAAGAAACTTAGGAGTTGTTAGTGTGTGGCCTGGCTTTGCAGCCATAGGCATGTACCAGGATGCCTATAAAACAAACTGACAATGAGTCACAGACCTGAACAGAAACTCTGTCTCTCTTTGTCTCTGTCTCTGACTTTCTGTTTCTCTCTGTCTCTCTGTCTTTCTGTCTCTCTGTGTGTGTGTCTCTCTGTCTCTCTCTCTCTGTATGTATGTGTGTGTGTGTGTGTGTGTGTGTGTGTGTGTGTGTGTGTGTGTAAAGGCTAGAAGAAGATAATGAATCCCCTGGAGTTGGACTAACTACTGGCTATGAGGCACCCGATGTGAGCACTGGGAACAGACCTGCAGTCCTCTGCAAGGGCAATAAGCTCTCTTCACCATTGAGCTCTCTCTTCAACCCTGAAAATTTCAAAAGGCAATCCTTGAAAATTTGTGTAAGCAAAAGTTTCTCAGCACCACAAAGATATGAAAAGTAATGCAAATTATTATAGGCCAGCAAGCGTTTATCAAAACTTTAAAAACGTACTCCTCACAGGATTCCATTTAAAAAATAACGTCATTGGCTGGGGATATAGCTCAGTCTGCAGAGTGTTTCTCAAGTACACGCTAAGTTCTGAGTTCAGTCCCAAGTAATACAGCAAACTGGGTGTGATGTCCAGCCCTCAGGAGGTGGACAGGAGGCTCAGAAGTTCAAGGTCATCCTCAACTGGACAGTGAGTTTGAAGTAGACTGGGATGCAACAGAACCTATCTCAATAATAATAATAATAATAATAATAATAATAATAATAATAATAAATAAAAATAAAGTTGAAATTTTTTAAGCATGGAAAACCAAAGCTCAAAAGGGAAGAAAACATTTGCTAAAGGTAACAAATTTCTTGTACCCTCTGAATTAAGAACTAGGAAGAGATTTCTTATAGAAAGAAGTTATTCAGATGGCCATGAAGCCCAAAAGGATGCTTGAGACATCACTTCAGTTAAGAAGATGGATCAGACTGGAGATTCTACCTTGTGCTGGCATGGGTATGAAGAACTGAAACCCTCATTACCACGGCTTAGACTATAAGATGGGGTCACCATTTTGAAAAACACTTGGCATGTTTCTTTTAAAACTGCCACAGGAAGCAGCCAGCTAGTCCACGGCTGTGTGATAATGTGAGAAAGGAAAAAAAATGAATCTCCACACAAACCTGTGTCTTGAAATGTAGAGCAGCTTTATTCACAAGAGTCCAGAACTGGAAATAAACCAATTGCCCTCTGTAGGCAAGTAGATAAAAGAGCTTTACTTTGTCTGATTATAGAGCATTGTCCAATAATAAAAAGACATGATTTAATGGGCATCCCTCCAAGGTTGATAACCTGAGTTTAATCATTGGGATTCACATGGTGGGGAGAACCATTTACCCTAAGTTTTATGACCTTCACGCATGGACTGTAGCATGTATGTCTCCACATACATACCTGCATCCATGCACATAAAATAAATAAAAATACAGTTTACTAAATATGCAACATGGGTGAATCCCCAGGTCATTGTGGCAAGAGAAAGAAGCCATAGAGTATGTGTGCTTCCATTTATATATAATCCCAGAAACTGCAAACTAGTCTACTAAACCTATAGAAAGCTGGGCAGTGGCTGTCCAGGAAGGAAAGAAAGTTGACTGCAAAGAGACCACGGAGTCTTCCATTACACTGCAGGAGGGCTGCAGGTAATGGAAAGCTTGTATACTTTGAATGCCTTTCGTGGTTTCCTACTGTAAGAAACCATTACAAATGATCAAATTATGCACTTTTTCTTTAAACAAAAAATTATTAGCATGTATTAATTGTACAAAATAATTGAGTTTCGTTAGGATCTTATATATGTGCATGTAATGAGCTTTGATTATAATTATCTTCCCCTGGCCTTGTCTTATGCTCTCTCCTGTCTCCTGCTGTCCTCTTCTTCCCATCAAATTCTGCATTTAAATGGATGACCCTAGTTGCAGATAAATTATGCACTCTACTTAGGCGATTTAAAAAGCACTCCTCCCCCCCCCCAAAAAAAAAGCGGGAAGACCTAAGAGCCAAGAGTGAAATCAGAAGATGATGAAGGAGTAGGGTGTACATAACCAGACATGGCGTTTTAAGAGTATGAAGATCTAGTTAAGAACACGGTGAGAGATGGAGTGCAAGAGAGCTCAGAGCCCACCCATCTTTGGTCTGACTTGTAAGGCTCAGGCACAGCTACATAAGCCAGAGCTTAGATTTTTAGGTCCATGCTTCACCAGTCAATTCCCTCAGGAAGATTTCCCAGAGCATGTCCATGTATCCCATGTTCAACTCTTTAGACTTAAAGGGGCTGGAGAGATGGTTCAGCAGGACGAAGAGATCTTGCTGTTCTTCCAGAGAGCCTGAGTTCAGTTCCCAGGACCCACTCCTAGGTGCTTCACAACTGACTGTCTCTCCTGTTCCAAGAGATCTCACACTCTCTTTCCTCTCTGTGCGTAGTGCGAACACATCACAAACAGACCAGACAGAACAAAACAAAAAACTGTCTAGACTACAAAATAACCCTCTAGTACTGGGAAGGTGCAAGCCTAGATGCTCAGTTACTTTGTCAACTTCCAGGACTATCTTTGTTTAAAAATGAAGGAAGGATTTCTGGCTTCCCTAGGGAATGTGTTCTTTATTGCTCGCTATTGAGTTTTCACGATGAGCTAAACATGTTACAAACAGTGTACATATTGAATACTTGTAAAACCCCCATGAAATAGTATTAGCTTTTACTTCCAGGGAATAAAACTAAGGCATGGGGAAATAAGGCAGCTCTCCAAAGTCATAGAACAGAGATTCGAACTTAGATTCTTTCATCCCTAAAGCCTACTCGTGAGTATTAGAGAAACAGCCTCTCTCTGGTTGCAGCCCACATGCTCTACTTAATCTTTGAGTGCTGTTGCAAACTGGTGTAGAGAGAAGCCCACTGCAGATGCTAAACAAATATTGATTTACTCATTGATTGATTCCCTTAACTAAAATTTTATGCTTTAAAATAGCAACTACCTGCCACCAGGGACTCTTAAGGGGCTTTAAAAATATCAGTTACTAAGGACATTTCATCCTCGCCAGATCAGAAGGAATTAACAGGAGCCTTAAGCTTATCAGTGCCTATATGGGAAAAGAGAGAGGCCTTGGCTTCTTAGCTTACTACACTCCACTCACCTACCTGTCATTCATCACCTTCCGGGACCACTTCCCCTTCCCTGTAAGAGGAGTCATGAGAATGTTGGGATCTTCTAGATACCTTCTTCGGTCACCTTGCTCCAGACCCAGTATGTGACTTTCCATCATAGCCATGACCCAAGAGGGACCCTTGGGGTGGGGAACAGAGCCTGGGACTGCTGTTCAGTCTATCTTCTCATTGTGCTATGGCAGGTCACAAACCCGACCCATACATTGATGGCAGTTGCTACACAGAAATAACCACCACCATGCCACCATCTTGCTAGTCAGTTTCCCTGTCTAATGTCTTTAAAATAAGTCTGCATGATCTACCTTTGCTCCTCTGGCTCTTTGAGGTCCCTAAATCTCCGTTACAAGTGTCTGCCTGAAAGCCTTTCTAGGTTGTTGTAAAATAACATTCTGCCGGGCATAAATGGGAACAAAAGAAGAGAAACACGTACTAAGAAATCGAACTTCGAGTTTACGTGTTCTTGATTTTTGTGCAATTTGGGGTGAATCACTGCCTTGCGACAAGCAGGAGGCGAGTGAAATTAGGATTCATTCATGAATCAAGGCCTTCAAGGGTTTCCAAGAAACCAAGACTGAAATGCTTATGTGGAAGGGGGAGAAGCTCCTTCCTCCCGGATTTCAGACTTTATATTCATTGAAAAGCACAGGAGAAGGAGAGTCGGAACGCAATTGTACAAGTGAGTACAAAGAGCTTTTCACGGGTCTAATTTAGTCTTAAAACAGCCTCTTCCATGCTTGAGGGAACCTTGTTCTCCTTAAGCCTTTCTACCTTGACTGGATTAGTGGGTTTTTTTTTTCTTTTAAATAAGCTGCTTTTAATGTAAAAAAGCAGGACTATGTTAGAGATGCTCCCACAGGAGATAAAGTCAATGATGCTCAAAGGTCAAAGCTAAACTGAAATACTGAGTATGCCCACAGTCAGCTACAACTTACTTATGAACATACAGGACAGTCAATGCTCTTTATGTCTAGTAGTTTCCCTTCCAGGGAGGTCTTTCATGTGTGACCATGGGCACTGTGGTCATGCCTGTGTGTGTAGGTGCGTGCGTGCGTGCGTGCGTGCGTGCGTATCCATGTGTCTCAGAAGCTTGAATCTGTCTCTTCCTTGCCTGTCCACAGGTGGGGGGGGGGATCTACAAATTTCTTATGTCTTATATCTCACTGTTTCTCCTTTCACCATGGTAGAAAAGGTTCTCTCAAATCAGAGTCACATAGGAAGAAGTTTGAACTTTGCTCTGATAATGCACCCCGGATGATGCCCATGAGTAGGGACTCTCAGGTAGCATGGAGCAGGATTGCTCAGTGTCTGCTGTACTTAGGAATCACCTGGAAAGCCAATCAGAATGCAGATTCTGATGGAGGAGGTCAGGGATGGGGCTGACAATTTAGATTTCTAACCGGCTCCCAGTTCAAGCTGATGCTCTTCTGGCCAGACCATCTTGGAGTAGGATACAGTGAAATACCATCTCAGTGCTCACATACTGAGCTGAGGCTAGACACCGGAACAACTAAAGAGTTGAGTGTGATTTCCTAAATTCTTGCCATGGGCTGGGTGATGGTGAGAAATTCTCTGTAAAAGCCAAAAAGACCCAGCAACAGTGGTCACTGCTCAGAGTACTCACCTCATTAAGTTCTGTTTTTGCGGGCCCAGATATGCTCAGGACCCACACTAAGCATACACAGAAAAGACAGAGGAGCTTGTGGATGTGATTTTTAAATGTTCACTAGAACACAAGACATTCGTGTTGGAAATCCTCTCCATGGCTGCATAGGAGAGCTACAGGGCAGTAAAACTGGTCACACTCGGCAGTAGCTAACAGGGTT